>NW_026698949.1:0-292295 GCF_030435755.1 Ochotona princeps | reverse complement strand
TGAATTTTCTGGAGAGCTGCTTGGAAGCCTGATGGTGTGTGAAGTTAGTGAGCCAAATGGAGTTGTTCTCCCACAAGAACCACTCGGCTGATCCTTCTTCAATATGCCCTTCACCAACATGCGGTGTTTCCTTGATTGAATTAGCTATCACATCAATATTTGCGTCTAGAGCCTTTACATTGAGGGTTCTCTGAAAACGGCTGTGGCGCTGAAGTTGCCTGTGAATGTGGAGTTGGTGGCATGTGAAACCCGCATGTGGAGCATTCGTTTGTGTGGGATGCTCTACCAGATTCATTCCTAGATAATGCACTCAAAGGGCACTAAGCATAGAGTGTGAAAACTGAGTTTCCTTGAGAGCTGCTTGGAAGCCTGATGGTGTGTGATGTTAGTGAGCCAAATGGAGTTGTTCTCCCACAAGAACCACTCGGCTGATCCTTCTTCAATATGCCCTTCACTAACATGCAGTGTTTCCTAGATTGAATTAGCTCTCACACCAATATTTGCGTCTAGAGCCTTTGCATTGAGGGCTGTCTGAAAACGGCTGTGGCGCTGAAGTTGGCTGTGAATGTGGAGTTGGTGGCATGTGAAACCCGCATGTGGAGCATTCGTTTGTGTGGGATGATCTAACAGGTTCATTCCTAGATAATGCACTCAAAGGGCACTAAGCATAGAGTGTGAAAACTGAGTTTCCTTGAGAGCTGCTTGGAAGCCTGATGGTGTGTGAAGTTAGTGAGCCAAATGGAGTTGTTCTCCCACAAGAACCACTCGGCTGATCCTTCTTCAATATGCCCTTCACCAACATGCAGTGTTTCCTTGATTGCATTAGCTCTCACACCAATATTTGCGTCTAGAGCCTTTGCATTGAGGGCTATCTGAAAACGGCTGTGGCGCTGAAGTTGCCTGTGAATGTGGAGTTGGTGGCATGTGAAACCCGCATGTGGAGCATTCCTTTGTGTGGGATGCTTACCAAGTTTCATTTCAGTCCAAGGCACTCAAAGGGTACTAAGCATAGAGTGTGAAAACTGAGTTTCCTTGAGAGCTGCTTGGAAGCCTGATGGTGTGTGAAGTTAGTGAGCCAAATGGAGTTGTTCTCCCACAAGAACCACTCGGCTGATCCTTCTTCAATATGCCCTTCACCAACATGCAGTGTTTCCTTGATGGAATTAGCTCTCACACCAATATTTGCGTCTAGAGCCTTTGCATTGAGGGCTATCTGAAAACGTCTGTGGCGCTGAAGTTGCCTGTGAATGTGGAGTTGGTGGCATGTGAAACCCGCATGTAAAGCATTCGTTTGTGTTTGATGCTCACCAACTTTCATTTCAGTCCAAGGCACTCAAAGGGCACTAAGCTTACAGTGTGAAAACTGAGTTTCCTTGAGAGCTGCTTGGAAGCCTGATGGTGTGTGAAGTTAGTGAGCCAAATGGAGTTGTTCTCCCACAAGAACCACTCAGCGGATCCTTCTTCAATATGCCCTTCACCAACATGCAGTGTTTCCTTGATTGAATTAGCTCTCACACCAATATTTGCGTCTAGAGCCTTTGCATTGAGGGCTATCTGAAAACGGCTGTGGCGCTGAAGTTGCCTGAGAATGTGGAGTTGGTGGCATGTGAAACCCGCGTATGGAGCATTCGTTTGTGTGGGATTCTTACCAAGTTTCATTTCAGTCCAAGGCACTCAAAGGGCACTAAGCATACAGTGTGAAAACTGAGTTTCCTTGAGAGCTGCTTGGAAGCCTGATGGTGTGTGAAGTTAGTGAGCCAAATGGAGTTGTTCTCCCACAAGAACCACTCGGCTGATCCTTCTTCAATATGCCCTTCACCAACATGCAGTGTTTCCTTGATTGAATTAGCTCTCACATCAATATTTGAGTCCAGAGCCTTTGCATTGAGGGCTGTCTGAAAACGGCTGTGGCGCTGAAGTTGCCTGAGAATGTGGAGTTGGTGGCATGTGAAACCCGCATGTGGAGCATTCGTTTGTGTGGGATGCTCTAACAGGTTCATTCCTAGATAATGCACTCAAAGGGCACTAAGCATAGAGTGTGAAAACTGAGTTTCCTTGAGAGCTGCTTGGAAGCCTGATGGTGTGTGAAGTTAGTGAGCCAAATGGAGTTGTTCTCCCACAAGAACCACTCGGCTGATCCTTCTTCAATATGCCCTTCACCAACATGCAGTGTTTCCTTGATTGCATTAGCTCTCACACCAATATTTGCGTCTAGAGCCTTTGCATTGAGGGCTATCTGAAAACGGCTGTGGCGCTGAAGTTGCCTGTGAATGTGGAGTTGGTGGCATGTGAAACCCGCATGTGGAGCATTCCTTTGTGTGGGATGCTTACCAAGTTTCATTTCAGTCCAAGGCACTCAAAGGGTACTAAGCATAGAGTGTGAAAACTGAGTTTCCTTGAGAGCTGCTTGGACCTGATGGTGTGTGAAGTTAGTGAGCCAAATGGAGTTGTTCTCCCACAAGAACCACTCGGCTGATCCTTCTTCAATATGCCCTTCACCAACATGCAGTGTTTCCTTGATGGAATTAGCTCTCACACCAATATTTGCGTCTAGAGCCTTTGCATTGAGGGCTATCTGAAAACGGCTGTGGCGCTGAAGTTGCCTGTGAATGTGGAGTTGGTGGCATGTGAAACCCGCATGTAAAGCATTCGTTTGTGTTTGATGCTCACCAACTTTCATTTCAGTCCTAGGCATCCAAAGGGCACTAAGCTTACAGTGTGAAAACTGAGTTTCCTTGAGAGCTGCTTGGAAGCCTGATGGTGTGTGAAGTTAGTGAGCCAAATGGAGTTGTTCTCCCACAAGAACCACTCGGCTGATCCTTCTTCAATATGCCCTTCACCAACATGCAGTGTTTCCTTGATTGAATTAGCTCTCACACCAATATTTGCGTCTAGAGCCTTTGCATTGAGGGCTGTCTGAAAACGGCTGTGGCGCTGAAGTTGCCTGTGAATGTGGAGTTGGTGGCATGTGAAACCCGCATGTGGAGCATTCGTTTGTGTGGGATGCTCTAACAGGTTCATTCCTAGATAATGCACTCAAAGGGCACTAAGCATAGAGTGTGAAAACTGAGTTTCCTTGAGAGCTGCTTGGAAGCCTGATGGTGTGTGAAGTTAGTGAGCCAAATGGAGTTGTTCTCCCACAAGAACCACTCGGCTGATCCTTCTTCAATATGCCCTTCACCAACATGCAGTGTTTCCTTGATTGAATTAGCTCTCACACCAATATTTGCGTCTAGAGCCTTTGCATTGAGGGCTATCTGAAAACGGCTGTGGCGCTGAAGTTGCCTGAGAATGTGGAGTTGGTGGCATGTGAAACCCGCGTATGGAGCATTCGTTTGTGTGGGATTCTTACCAAGTTTCATTTCAGTCCAAGGCACTCAAAGGGCACTAAGCATAGAGTGTGAAAACTGAGTTTCCTTGAGAGCTGCTTGGAAGCCTGATGGTGTGTGAAGTTAGTGAGCCAAATGGAGTTGTTCTCCCACAAGAACCACTCGGCTGATCCTTCTTCAATATGCCCTTCACCAACATGCAGTGTTTCCTTGATTGAATTAGCTCTCACATCAATATTTGCGTCCAGAGCCTTTGCATTGAGGGCTGTCTGAAAACGGCTGTGGCGCTGAAGTTGCCTGAGAATGTGGAGTTGGTGGCATGTGAAACCCGCATGTGGAGCATTCGTTTGTGTGGGATGCTCTAACAGGTTCATTCCTAGATAATGCACTCAAAGGGCACTAAGCATAGAGTGTGAAAACTGAGTTTCCTTGAGAGCTGCTTGGAAGCCTGATGGTGTGTGAAGTTAGTGAGCCAAATGGAGTTGTTCTCCCACAAGAACCACTCGGCTGATCCTTCTTCAATATGCCCTTCACCAACATGCAGTGTTTCCTTGATTGCATTAGCTCTCACACCAATATTTGCGTCTAGAGCCTTTGCATTGAGGGCTATCTGAAAACGGCTGTGGCGCTGAAGTTGCCTGTGAATGTGGAGTTAGTGGCATGTGAAACCCGCATGTGGGGCATTCGTTTGTGTGGGATGCTTACCAAGTTTCATTTCAGTCCAAGGCACTCAAAGGGTACTAAGCATAGAGTGTGAAAACTGAGTTTCCTTGAGAGCTGCTTGGAAGCCTGATGGTGTGTGACGTTAGTGAGCCAAATGGAGTTGTTCTCCCACAAGAACCACTCGGCTGATCCTTCTTCAATATGCCCTTCACCAACATGCAGTGTTTCCTTGATTGAATTAGCTCTCACACCAATATTTGCGTCTAGAGCCTTTGCATTGAGGGCTATCTGAAAACGGCTGTGGCGCTGAAGTTACCTGTGAATGTGGAGTTGGTGGCATGTGAAACCCGCATGTAGAGCATTCGTTTGTGTTTGATGCTCACCAACTTTCATTTCAGTCCTAGGCACTCAAAGGGCACTAAGCTTACAGTGTGAAAACTGAGTTTCCTTGAGAGCTGCTTGGAAGCCTGATGGTGTGTGAAGTTAGTGAGCCAAATGGAGTTGTTCTCCCACAAGAACCACTCGGCTGATCCTTCTTCAATATGCCCTTCACCAACATGCAGTGTTTCCTTGATTGAATTAGCTCTCACATCAATATTTGCGTCTAGAACCTTTACATTGAGGGCTCTCTGAAAACGGCTGTGGCCCTGAAGTTGCATGTGAATGTGGAGTTGGTGGCATGTGAAACCCGCATGTGGAGCATTCGTTTGTGTGGGATGCTCTACCAGATTCATTCCTAGATAATGCACTCAAACGGCACTAAGCATAGAGTGTGAAAACTGAGTTTCCTTGAGAGCTGCTTGGAAGCCTGATGGTGTGTGAAGTTAGTGAGCCAAATGGAGTTGTTCTCCCACAAGAACCACTCGGCTGATCCTTCTTCAATATGCCCTTCACCAACATGCAGTGTTTCCTTGATTGAATTAGCTCTCACATCAATATTTGAGTCCAGAGCCTTTGCATTGAGGGCTGTCTGAAAACGGCTGTGGCGCTGAAGTTGCCTGAGAATGTGGAGTTGGTGGCATGTGAAACCCGCATGTGGAGCATTCGTTTGTGTGGGATGCTCTAACAGGTTCATTCCTAGATAATGCACTCAAAGGGCACTAAGCATAGAGTGTGAAAACTGAGTTTCCTTGAGAGCTGCTTGGAAGCCTGATGGTGTGTGAAGTTAGTGAGCCAAATGGAGTTGTTCTCCCACAAGAACCACTCGGCTGATCCTTCTTCAATATGCCCTTCACCAACATGCAGTGTTTCCTTGATTGCATTAGCTCTCACACCAATATTTGCGTCTAGAGCCTTTGCATTGAGGGCTATCTGAAAACGGCTGTGGCGCTGAAGTTGCCTGTGAATGTGGAGTTGGTGGCATGTGAAACCCGCATGTGGAGCATTCCTTTGTGTGGGATGCTTACCAAGTTTCATTTCAGTCCAAGGCACTCAAAGGGTACTAAGCATAGAGTGTGAAAACTGAGTTTCCTTGAGAGCTGCTTGGAAGCCTGATGGTGTGTGAAGTTAGTGAGCCAAATGGAGTTGTTCTCCCACAAGAACCACTCGGCTGATCCTTCTTCAATATGCCCTTCACCAACATGCAGTGTTTCCTTGATGGAATTAGCTCTCACACCAATATTTGCGTCTAGAGCCTTTGCATTGAGGGCTATCTGAAAACGTCTGTGGCGCTGAAGTTGCCTGTGAATGTGGAGTTGGTGGCATGTGAAACCCGCATGTAAAGCATTCGTTTGTGTTTGATGCTCACCAACTTTCATTTCAGTCCTAGGCACTCAAAGGGCACTAAGCTTACAGTGTGAAAACTGAGTTTCCTTGAGAGCTGCTTGGAAGCCTGATGGTGTGTGAAGTTAGTGAGCCAAATGGAGTTGTTCTCCCACAAGAACCACTCGGCTGATCCTTCTTCAATATGCCCTTCACCAACATGCAGTGTTTCCTTGATTGAATTAGCTCTCACACCAATATTTGCGTCTAGAGCCTTTGCATTGAGGGCTGTCTGAAAACGGCTGTGGCGCTGAAGTTGCCTGTGAATGTGGAGTTGGTGGCATGTGAAACCCGCATGTGGAGCATTCGTTTGTGTGGGATGCTCTAACAGGTTCATTCCTAGATAATGCACTCAAAGGGCACTAAGCATAGAGTGTGAAAACTGAGTTTCCTTGAGAGCTGCTTGGAAGCCTGATGGTGTGTGAAGTTAGTGAGCCAAATGGAGTTGTTCTCCCACAAGAACCACTCAGCGGATCCTTCTTCAATATGCCCTTCACCAACATGCAGTGTTTCCTTGATTGAATTAGCTCTCACACCAATATTTGCGTCTAGAGCCTTTGCATTGAGGGCTATCTGAAAACGGCTGTGGCGCTGAAGTTGCCTGAGAATGTGGAGTTGGTGGCATGTGAAACCCGCGTATGGAGCATTCGTTTGTGTGGGATTCTTACCAAGTTTCATTTCAGTCCAAGGCACTCAAAGGGCACTAAGCATAGAGTGTGAAAACTGAGTTTCCTTGAGAGCTGCTTGGAAGCCTGATGGTGTGTGAAGTTAGTGAGCCAAATGGAGTTGTTCTCCCACAAGAACCACTCGGCTGATCCTTCTTCAATATGCCCTTCACCAACATGCAGTGTTTCCTTGATTGAATTAGCTCTCACATCAATATTTGAGTCCAGAGCCTTTGCATTGAGGGCTGTCTGAAAACGGCTGTGGCGCTGAAGTTGCCTGAGAATGTGGAGTTGGTGGCATGTGAAACCCGCATGTGCAGCATTCGTTTGTGTGGGATGCTCTAACAGGTTCATTCCTAGATAATGCACTCAAAGGGCACTAAGCATAGAGTGTGAAAACTGAGTTTCCTTGAGAGCTGCTTGGAAGCCTGATGGTGTGTGAAGTTAGTGAGCCAAATGGAGTTGTTCTCCCACAAGAACCACTCAGCGGATCCTTCTTCAATATGCCCTTCACCAACATGCAGTGTTTCCTTGATTGAATTAGCTCTCACACCAATATTTGCGTCTAGAGCCTTTGCATTGAGGGCTGTCTGAAAACGGCTGTGGCGCTGAAGTTGCCTGTGAATGTGGAGTTGGTGGCATGTGAAACCCGCATGTGGAGCATTCGTTTGTGTGGGATGCTCTAACAGGTTCATTCCTAGATAATGCACTCAAAGGGCACTAAGCATAGAGTGTGAAAACTGAGTTTCCTTGAGAGCTGCTTGGAAGCCTGATGGTGTGTGAAGTTAGTGAGCCAAATGGAGTTGTTCTCCCACAAGAACCACTCAGCGGATCCTTCTTCAATATGCCCTTCACCAACATGCAGTGTTTCCTTGATTGAATTAGCTCTCACACCAATATTTGCGTCTAGAGCCTTTGCATTGAGGGCTATCTGAAAACGGCTGTGGCGCTGAAGTTGCCTGAGAATGTGGAGTTGGTGGCATGTGAAACCCGCGTATGGAGCATTCGTTTGTGTGGGATGCTTACCAAGTTTCATTTCAGTCCAAGGCACTCAAAGGGCACTAAGCATAGAGTGTGAAAACTGAGTTTCCTTGAGAGCTGCTTGGAAGCCTGATGGTGTGTGAAGTTAGTGAGCCAAATGGAGTTGTTCTCCCACAAGAACCACTCGGCTGATCCTTCTTCAATATGCCCTTCACCAACATGCAGTGTTTCCTTGATTGAATTAGCTCTCACATCAATATTTGAGTCCAGAGCCTTTGCATTGAGGGCTGTCTGAAAACGGCTGTGGCGCTGAAGTTGCCTGAGAATGTGGAGTTGGTGGCATGTGAAACCCGCATGTGGAGCATTCGTTTGTGTGGGATGCTCTAACAGGTTCATTCCTAGATAATGCACTCAAAGGGCACTAAGCATAGAGTGTGAAAACTGAGTTTCCTTGAGAGCTGCTTGGAAGCCTGATGGTGTGTGAAGTTAGTGAGCCAAATGGAGTTGTTCTCCCACAAGAACCACTCGGCTGATCCTTCTTCAATATGCCCTTCACCAACATGCAGTGTTTCCTTGATTGCATTAGCTCTCACACCAATATTTGCGTCTAGAGCCTTTGCATTGAGGGCTATCTGAAAACGGCTGTGGCGCTGAAGTTGCCTGTGAATGTGGAGTTGGTGGCATGTGAAACCCGCATGTGGAGCATTCCTTTGTGTGGGATGCTTACCAAGTTTCATTTCAGTCCAAGGCACTCAAAGGGTACTAAGCATAGAGTGTGAAAACTGAGTTTCCTTGAGAGCTGCTTGGAAGCCTGATGGTGTGTGAAGTTAGTGAGCCAAATGGAGTTGTTCTCCCACAAGAACCACTCGGCTGATCCTTCTTCAATATGCCCTTCACCAACATGCAGTGTTTCCTTGATGGAATTAGCTCTCACACCAATATTTGCGTCTAGAGCCTTTGCATTGAGGGCTATCTGAAAACGTCTGTGGCGCTGAAGTTGCCTGTGAATGTGGAGTTGGTGGCATGTGAAACCCGCATGTAAAGCATTCGTTTGTGTTTGATGCTCACCAACTTTCATTTCAGTCCTAGGCACTCAAAGGGCACTAAGCTTACAGTGTGAAAACTGAGTTTCCTTGAGAGCTGCTTGGAAGCCTGATGGTGTGTGAAGTTAGTGAGCCAAATGGAGTTGTTCTCCCACAAGAACCACTCGGCTGATCCTTCTTCAATATGCCCTTCACCAACATGCAGTGTTTCCTTGATTGAATTAGCTCTCACACCAATATTTGCGTCTAGAGCCTTTGCATTGAGGGCTGTCTGAAAACGGCTGTGGCGCTGAAGTTGCCTGTGAATGTGGAGTTGGTGGCATGTGAAACCCGCATGTGGAGCATTCGTTTGTGTGGGATGCTCTAACAGGTTCATTCCTAGATAATGCACTCAAAGGGCACTAAGCATAGAGTGTGAAAACTGAGTTTCCTTGAGAGCTGCTTGGAAGCCTGATGGTGTGTGAAGTTAGTGAGCCAAATGGAGTTGTTCTCCCACAAGAACCACTCAGCGGATCCTTCTTCAATATGCCCTTCACCAACATGCAGTGTTTCCTTGATTGAATTAGCTCTCACACCAATATTTGCGTCTAGAGCCTTTGCATTGAGGGCTATCTGAAAACGGCTGTGGCGCTGAAGTTGCCTGAGAATGTGGAGTTGGTGGCATGTGAAACCCGCGTATGGAGCATTCGTTTGTGTGGGATTCTTACCAAGTTTCATTTCAGTCCAAGGCACTCAAAGGGCACTAAGCATAGAGTGTGAAAACTGAGTTTCCTTGAGAGCTGCTTGGAAGCCTGATGGTGTGTGAAGTTAGTGAGCCAAATGGAGTTGTTCTCCCACAAGAACCACTCGGCTGATCCTTCTTCAATATGCCCTTCACCAACATGCAGTGTTTCCTTGATTGAATTAGCTCTCACATCAATATTTGCGTCCAGAGCCTTTGCATTGAGGGCTGTCTGAAAACGGCTGTGGCGCTGAAGTTGCCTGAGAATGTGGAGTTGGTGGCATGTGAAACCCGCATGTGGAGCATTCGTTTGTGTGGGATGCTCTAACAGGTTCATTCCTAGATAATGCACTCAAAGGGCACTAAGCATAGAGTGTGAAAACTGAGTTTCCTTGAGAGCTGCTTGGAAGCCTGATGGTGTGTGAAGTTAGTGAGCCAAATGGAGTTGTTCTCCCACAAGAACCACTCGGCTGATCCTTCTTCAATATGCCCTTCACCAACATGCAGTGTTTCCTTGATTGCATTAGCTCTCACACCAATATTTGCGTCTAGAGCCTTTGCATTGAGGGCTATCTGAAAACGGCTGTGGCGCTGAAGTTGCCTGTGAATGTGGAGTTAGTGGCATGTGAAACCCGCATGTGGGGCATTCGTTTGTGTGGGATGCTTACCAAGTTTCATTTCAGTCCAAGGCACTCAAAGGGTACTAAGCATAGAGTGTGAAAACTGAGTTTCCTTGAGAGCTGCTTGGAAGCCTGATGGTGTGTGAAGTTAGTGAGCCAAATGGAGTTGTTCTCCCACAAGAACCACTCGGCTGATCCTTCTTCAATATGCCCTTCACCAACATGCAGTGTTTCCTTGATTGAATTAGCTCTCACACCAATATTTGCGTCTAGAGCCTTTGCATTGAGGGCTATCTGAAAACGGCTGTGGCGCTGAAGTTACCTGTGAATGTGGAGTTGGTGGCATGTGAAACCCGCATGTAGAGCATTCGTTTGTGTTTGATGCTCACCAACTTTCATTTCAGTCCTAGGCACTCAAAGGGCACTAAGCTTACAGTGTGAAAACTGAGTTTCCTTGAGAGCTGCTTGGAAGCCTGATGGTGTGTGAAGTTAGTGAGCCAAATGGAGTTGTTCTCCCACAAGAACCACTCGGCTGATCCTTCTTCAATATGCCCTTCACCAACATGCAGTGTTTCCTTGATTGAATTAGCTCTCACATCAATATTTGCGTCTAGAACCTTTACATTGAGGGCTCTCTGAAAACGGCTGTGGCCCTGAAGTTGCATGTGAATGTGGAGTTGGTGGCATGTGAAACCCGCATGTGGAGCATTCGTTTGTGTGGGATGCTCTACCAGATTCATTCCTAGATAATGCACTCAAAGGGCACTAAGCATAGAGTGTGAAAACTGAGTTTCCTTGAGAGCTGCTTGGAAGCCTGATGGTGTGTGAAGTTAGTGAGCCAAATGGAGTTGTTCTCCCACAAGAACCACTCGGCTGATCCTTCTTCAATATGCCCTTCACCAACATGCAGTGTTTCCTTGATTGCATTAGCTCTCACACCAATATTTGCGTCTAGAGCCTTTGCATTGAGGGCTATCTGAAAACGGCTGTGGCGCTGAAGTTGCCTGTGAATGTGGAGTTGGTGGCATGTGAAACCCGCATGTGGAGCATTCGTTTGTGTGGGATGCTTACCAAGTTTCATTTCAGTCCAAGGCACTCAAAGGGTACTAAGCGTAGAGTGTGAAAACTGAGTTTCCTTGAGAGCTGCTTGGAAGCCTGTTGGTGTGTGAAGTTAGTGAGCCAAATGGAGTTGTTCTCCCACAAGAACCACTCGGCTGATCCTTCTTCAATATGCCCTTCACCAACATGCAGTGTTTCCTTGATTGAATTAGCTCTCACACCAATATTTGCGTCTAGAGCCTTTGCATTGAGGGCTATCTGAAAACGGCTGTGGCGCTGAAGTTGCCTGTGAATGTGGAGTTGGTGGCATGTGAAACCCGCATGTAGAGCATTCATTTGTGTTTGATGCTCACCAACTTTCATTTCAGTCCTAGGCACTCAAAGGGCACTAAGCACAGAGTGTGAAAACTGAGTTTCCTTGAGAGCTGCTTGGAAGCCTGATGGTGTGTGAAGTTAGTGAGCCAAATGGAGTTGTTCTCCCACAAGAACCACTCGGCTGATCCTTCTTCAATATGCCCTTCACCAACATGCAGTGTTTCCTTGATTGAATTAGCTCTCACACCAATATTTTCGTCTAGAGCCTTTGCATTGAGGGCTGTCTGAAAACGGCTGTGGCGCTGAAGTTGCCTGTGAATGTGGAGTTGGTGGCATGTGAAAACCGCATGTGGAGCATTCGTTTGTGTGGGATGCTTACCAAGCTTCATTTCAGTCCTAGGCACTCAAAGGGCACTAAGCATAGAGTGTGAAAACTGAATTTTCTGGAGAGCTGCTTGGAAGCCTGATGGTGTGTGAAGTTAGTGAGCCAAATGGAGTTGTTCTTCCACAAGAACCACTCGGCTGATCCTTCTTCAATATGCCCTTCACCAACATGCAGTGTTTCCTTGATTGAATTAGCTCTCACACCAATATTTGCGTCCAGAGCCTTTGCATTTAGTGCTGTCTGAAAACGACTGTGGCGCTGAAGTTGCCTGAGAATGTGGAGTTGGTGGATTGTGAAACGCGCATGTGGAGCATTCCTTTGTGTGGGATGCTCTACCAGGTTCATTCCTAGATGATGCACTCAAAGGGCACTAAGCATAGAGTGTGAAAACTGAGTTTCCTTGAGAGCTGCTTGGAAGCCTGATGGTGTGTGAAGTTAGTGAGCCAAATGGAGTTGTTCTCCCACAAGAACCACTCGGCTGATCCTTCTTCAATATGCCCTTCACCAACATGCAGTGTTTCCTTGATTGAATTAGCTCTCACACCAATATTTGCGTCTAGAGCCTTTACATTGAGGGCTATCTGAAAACGGCTGTGGCGCTGAAGTTGCCTGAGAATGTGGAGTTGGTGGCATGTGAAACCCGCATGTGGAGCATTCGTTTGTGTGGGATGCTCACCAAGCTTCATTTCAGTCCTAGGCACTCAAAGGGCACTAAGCATAGAGTGTGAAAACTGAGTTTTCTGGAGAGCTGCTTGGAAGCCTGATGGTGTGTGAAGTTAGTGAGCCAAATGGAGTTGTTCTCCCACAAGAACCACTCGGCTGATCCTTCTTCAATATGCCCTTCACCAACATGCGGTGTTTCCTTGATTGAATTAGCTCTCACATCAATATTTGCGTCTAGAGCCTTTACATTGAGGGTTCTCTGAAAACGGCTGTGGCGCTGAAGTTGCCTGTGAATGTGGAGTTGGTGGTATGTGAAACCCGCATGTGGAGCATTCGTTTGTGTGGGATGCTCTACCAGATTCATTCCTAGATAATGCACTCAAAGGGCACTAAGCATAGAGTGTGAAAACTGAGTTTCCTTGAGAGCTGCTTGGAAGCCTGATGGTGTGTGAAGTTAGTGAGCCAAATGGAGTTGTTCTCCCACAAGAACCACTCGGCTGATCCTTCTTCAATATGCCCTTCACTAACATGCAGTGTTTCCTAGATTGAATTAGCTCTCACACCAATATTTGCGTCTAGAGCCTTTGCATTGAGGGCTGTCTGAAAACGGCTGTGGCGCTGAAGTTGCCTGTGAATGTGGAGTTGGTGGCATGTGAAACCCGCATGTGGAGCATTCGTTTGTGTGGGATGCTCACCAAGTTTCATTTCAGTCCTAGGCACTCAAAGGGCACTAAGCATAGAGTGTGAAAACTGAGTTTCCTTGAGAGCTGCTTGGAAGCCTGATGGTGTGTGAAGTTAGTGAGCCAAATGGAGTTGTTCTCCCACAAGAACCACTCAGCGGATCCTTCTTCAATATGCCCTTCACCAACATGCAGTGTTTCCTTGATTGAATTAGCTCTCACACCAATATTTGCGTCTAGAGCCTTTGCATTGAGGGCTATCTGAAAACGGCTGTGGCGCTGAAGTTGCCTGAGAATTTGGAGTTGGTGGCATGTGAAACCCGCGTGTGGAGCATTCGTTTGTGTGGGATGCTTACCAAGTTTCATTTCAGTCCAAGGCACTCAAAGGGCACTAAGCATAGAGTGTGAAAACTGAGTTTCCTTGAGAGCTGCTTGGAAGCCTGATGGTGTGTGAAGTTAGTGAGCCAAATGGAGTTGTTCTCCCACAAGAACCACTCGGCTGATCCTTCTTCAATATGCCCTTCACCAACATGCAGTGTTTCCTTGATTGAATTAGCTCTCACATCAATATTTGCGTCCAGAGCCTTTGCATTGAGGGCTGTCTGAAAACGGCTGTGGCGCTGAAGTTGCCTGAGAATGTGGAGTTGGTGGCATGTGAAACCCGCATGTGCAGCATTCGTTTGTGTGGGATGCTCTAACAGGTTCATTCCTAGATAATGCACTCAAAGGGCACTAAGCATAGAGTGTGAAAACTGAGTTTCCTTGAGAGCTGCTTGGAAGCCTGATGGTGTGTGAAGTTAGTGAGCCAAATGGAGTTGTTCTCCCACAAGAACCACTCGGCTGATCCTTCTTCAATATGCCCTTCACCAACATGCAGTGTTTCCTTGATTGCATTAGCTCTCACACCAATATTTGCGTCTAGAGCCTTTGCATTGAGGGCTATCTGAAAACGTCTGTGGCGCTGAAGTTGCCTGTGAATGTGGAGTTGGTGGCATGTGAAACCCGCATGTAAAGCATTCGTTTGTGTTTGATGCTCACCAACTTTCATTTCAGTCCTAGGCACTCAAAGGGCACTAAGCACAGAGTGTGAAAACTGAGTTTCCTTGAGAGCTGCTTGGAAGCCTGATGGTGTGTGAAGTTAGTGAGCCAAATGGAGTTGTTCTCCCACAAGAACCACTCGGCTGATCCTTCTTCAATACGCCCTTCACCAACATGCGGTGTTTCCTTGATTGAATTAGCTCTCACATCAATATTTGCGTCTAGAGCCTTTACATTGAGGGTTCTCTGAAAACGGCTGTGGCGCTGAAGTTGCCTGTGAATGTGGAGTTGGTGGCATGTGAAACCCGCATGTGGAGCATTCGTTTGTGTGGGATGCTCTAACAGGTTCATTCCTAGATAATGCACTCAAAGGGCACTAAGCATAGAGTGTGAAAACTGAGTTTCCTTGAGAGCTGCTTGGAAGCCTGATGGTGTGTGAAGTTAGTGAGCCAAATGGAGTTGTTCTCCCACAAGAACCACTCGGCTGATCCTTCTTCAATATGCCCTTCACCAACATGCAGTGTTTCCTTGATTGCATTAGCTCTCACACCAATATTTGCGTCTAGAGCCTTTGCATTGAGGGCTATCTGAAAACGGCTGTGGCGCTGAAGTTGCCTGTGAATGTGGAGTTGGTGGCATGTGAAACCCGCATGTGGGGCATTCGTTTGTGTGGGATGCTTACCAAGTTTCATTTCAGTCCAAGGCACTCAAAGGGTACTAAGCATAGAGTGTGAAAACTGAGTTTCCTTGAGAGCTGCTTGGAAGCCTGATGGTGTGTGAAGTTAGTGAGCCAAATGGAGTTGTTCTCCCACAAGAACCACTCGGCTGATCCTTCTTCAATATGCCCTTCACCAACATGCAGTGTTTCCTTGATTGAATTAGCTCTCACACCAATATTTGCGTCTAGAGCCTTTGCATTGAGGGCTATCTGAAAATGGCTGTGGCGCTGAAGTTACCTGTGAATGTGGAGTTGGTGGCATGTGAAACCCGCATGTAGAGCATTCGTTTGTGTTTGATGCTCACCAACTTTCATTTCAGTCCTAGGCACTCAAAGGGCACTAAGCTTACAGTGTGAAAACTGAGTTTCCTTGAGAGCTGCTTGGAAGCCTGATGGTGTGTGAAGTTAGTGAGCCAAATGGAGTTGTTCTCCCACAAGAACCACTCGGCTGATCCTTCTTCAATATGCCCTTCACCAACATGCAGTGTTTCCTTGATTGCATTAGCTCTCACACCAATATTTGCGTCTAGAGCCTTTGCATTGAGGGCTATCTGAAAACGGCTGTGGCGCTGAAGTTGCCTGTGAATGTGGAGTTGGTGGCATGTGAAACCCGCATGTGGAGCATTCGTTTGTGTGGGATGCTTACCAAGTTTCATTTCAGTCCAAGGCACTCAAAGGGTACTAAGCGTAGAGTGTGAAAATTGAGTTTCCTTGAGAGCTGCTTGGAAGCCTGTTGGTGTGTGAAGTTAGTGAGCCAAATGGAGTTGTTCTCCCACAAGAACCACTCGGCTGATCCTTCTTCAATATGCCCTTCACCAACATGCAGTGTTTCCTTGATTGAATTAGCTCTCACATCAATATTTGCGTCCAGAGCCTTTGCATTGAGGGCTGTCTGAAAACGGCTGTGGCGCTGAAGTTGCCTGTGAATGTGGAGTTGGTGGCATGTGAAACCCGCATGTGGAGCATTCGTTTGTGTGGGATGCTCTAACAGGTTCATTCCTAGATAATGCACTCAAAGGGCACTAAGCATAGAGTGTGAAAACTGAGTTTCCTTGAGAGCTGCTTGGAAGCCTGATGGTGTGTGAAGTTAGTGAGCCAAATGGAGTTGTTCTCCCACAAGAACCACTCGGCTGATCCTTCTTCAATATGCCCTTCACCAACATGCAGTGTTTCCTTGATTGCATTAGCTCTCACACCAATATTTGCGTCTAGAGCCTTTGCATTGAGGGCTATCTGAAAACGGCTGTGGCGCTGAAGTTGCCTGTGAATGTGGAGTTGGTGGCATGTGAAACCCGCATGTGGAGCATTCCTTTGTGTGGGATGCTTACCAAGTTTCATTTCAGTCCAAGGCACTCAAAGGGTACTAAGCATAGAGTGTGAAAACTGAGTTTCCTTGAGAGCTGCTTGGAAGCCTGATGGTGTGTGAAGTTAGTGAGCCAAATGGAGTTGTTCTCCCACAAGAACCACTCGGCTGATCCTTCTTCAATATGCCCTTCACCAACATGCAGTGTTTCCTTGATGGAATTAGCTCTCACACCAATATTTGCGTCTAGAGCCTTTGCATTGAGGGCTATCTGAAAACGTCTGTGGCGCTGAAGTTGCCTGTGAATGTGGAGTTGGTGGCATGTGAAACCCGCATGTAAAGCATTCGTTTGTGTTTGATGCTCACCAACTTTCATTTCAGTCCTAGGCACTCAAAGGGCACTAAGCACAGAGTGTGAAAACTGAGTTTCCTTGAGAGCTGCTTGGAAGCCTGATGGTGTGTGAAGTTAGTGAGCCAAATGGAGTTGTTCTCCCACAAGAACCACTCGGCTGATCCTTCTTCAATATGCCCTTCACCAACATGCGGTGTTTCCTTGATTGAATTAGCTCTCACATCAATATTTGCGTCTAGAGCCTTTACATTGAGGGTTCTCTGAAAACGGCTGTGGCGCTGAAGTTGCCTGTGAATGTGGAGTTGGTGGCATGTGAAACCCGCATGTGGAGCATTCGTTTGTGTGGGATGCTCTAACAGGTTCATTCCTAGATAATGCACTCAAAGGGCACTAAGCATAGAGTGTGAAAACTGAGTTTCCTTGAGAGCTGCTTGGAAGCCTGATGGTGTGTGAAGTTAGTGAGCCAAATGGAGTTGTTCTCCCACAAGAACCACTCGGCTGATCCTTCTTCAATATGCCCTTCACCAACATGCAGTGTTTCCTTGATTGCATTAGCTCTCACACCAATATTTGCGTCTAGAGCCTTTGCATTGAGGGCTATCTGAAAACGGCTGTGGCGCTGAAGTTGCCTGTGAATGTGGAGTTGGTGGCATGTGAAACCCGCATGTGGGGCATTCGTTTGTGTGGGATGCTTACCAAGTTTCATTTCAGTCCAAGGCACTCAAAGGGTACTAAGCATAGAGTGTGAAAACTGAGTTTCCTTGAGAGCTGCTTGGAAGCCTGATGGTGTGTGAAGTTAGTGAGCCAAATGGAGTTGTTCTCCCACAAGAACCACTCGGCTGATCCTTCTTCAATATGCCCTTCACCAACATGCAGTGTTTCCTTGATTGAATTAGCTCTCACACCAATATTTGCGTCTAGAGCCTTTGCATTGAGGGCTATCTGAAAACGGCTGTGGCGCTGAAGTTGCCTGTGAATGTGGAGTTGGTGGCATGTGAAACCCGCATGTAGAGCATTCGTTTGTGTTTGATGCTCACCAACTTTCATTTCAGTCCTAGGCACTCAAAGGGCACTAAGCTTACAGTGTGAAAACTGAGTTTCCTTGAGAGCTGCTTGGAAGCCTGATGGTGTGTGAAGTTAGTGAGCCAAATGGAGTTGTTCTCCCACAAGAACCACTCGGCTGATCCTTCTTCAATATGCCCTTCACCAACATGCAGTGTTTCCTTGATTGCATTAGCTCTCACACCAATATTTGCGTCTAGAGCCTTTGCATTGAGGGCTATCTGAAAACGGCTGTGGCGCTGAAGTTGCCTGTGAATGTGGAGTTGGTGGCATGTGAAACCCGCATGTGGAGCATTCGTTTGTGTGGGATGCTTACCAAGTTTCATTTCAGTCCAAGGCACTCAAAGGGTACTAAGCGTAGAGTGTGAAAACTGAGTTTCCTTGAGAGCTGCTTGGAAGCCTGTTGGTGTGTGAAGTTAGTGAGCCAAATGGAGTTGTTCTCCCACAAGAACCACTCGGCTGATCCTTCTTCAATATGCCCTTCACCAACATGCAGTGTTTCCTTGATTGAATTAGCTCTCACACCAATATTTGCGTCTAGAGCCTTTGCATTGAGGGCTATCTGAAAACGGCTGTGGCGCTGAAGTTGCCTGTGAATGTGGAGTTGGTGGCATGTGAAACCCGCATGTAGAGCATTCATTTGTGTTTGATGCTCACCAACTTTCATTTCAGTCCTAGGCACTCAAAGGGCACTAAGCACAGAGTGTGAAAACTGAGTTTCCTTGAGAGCTGCTTGGAAGCCTGATGGTGTGTGAAGTTAGTGAGCCAAATGGAGTTGTTCTCCCACAAGAACCACTCGGCTGATCCTTCTTCAATATGCCCTTCACCAACATGCAGTGTTTCCTTGATTGAATTAGCTCTCACATCAATATTTGCGTCTAGAGCCTTTACATTGAGGGTTCTCTGAAAACGGCTGTGGCGCTGAAGTTGCCTGTGAATGTGGAGTTGGTGGCATGTGAAACCCGCATGTGGAGCATTCGTTTGTGTGGGATGCTCTACCAGATTCATTCCTAGATAATGCACTCAAAGGGCACTAAGCATAGAGTGTGAAAACTGAGTTTCCTTGAGAGCTGCTTGGAAGCCTGATGGTGTGTGAAGTTAGTGAGCCAAATGGAGTTGTTCTCCCACAAGAACCACTCGGCTGATCCTTCTTCAATATGCCCTTCACTAACATGCAGTGTTTCCTAGATTGAATTAGCTCTCACACCAATATTTGCGTCTAGAGCCTTTGCATTGAGGGCTGTCTGAAAACGGCTGTGGCGCTGAAGTTGCCTGTGAATGTGGAGTTGGTGGCATGTGAAACCCGCATGTGGAGCATTCCTTTGTGTGGGATGCTCACCAAGTTTCATTTCAGTCCTAGGCACTCAAAGGGCACTAAGCATAGAGTGTGAAAACTGAGTTTCCTTGAGAGCTGCTTGGAAGCCTGATGGTGTGTGAAGTTAGTGAGCCAAATGGAGTTGTTCTCCCACAAGAACCACTCGGCTGATCCTTCTTCAATATGCCCTTCACCAACATGCAGTGTTTCCTTGATTGCATTAGCTCTCACACCAATATTTGCGTCCAGAGCCTTTGCATTGAGGGCTGTCTGAAAACGGCTGTGGCGCTGAAGTTGCCTGAGAATGTGGAGTTGGTGGCATGTGAAACCCGCATGTGGAGCATTCCTTTGTGTGGGATGCTTACCAAGTTTCATTTCAGTCCAAGGCACTCAAAGGGTACTAAGCATAGAGTGTGAAAACTGAGTTTCCTTGAGAGCTGCTTGGAAGCCTGATGGTGTGTGAAGTTAGTGAGCCAAATGGAGTTGTTCTCCCACAAGAACCACTCGGCTGATCCTTCTTCAATATGCCCTTCACCAACATGCAGTGTTTCCTTGATGGAATTAGCTCTCACACCAATATTTGCGTCTAGAGCCTTTGCATTGAGGGCTATCTGAAAACGGCTGTGGCGCTGAAGTTGCCTGTGAATGTGGAGTTGGTGGCATGTGAAACCCGCATGTAGAGCATTCGTTTGTGTTTGATGCTCACCAACTTTCATTTCAGTCCTAGGCACTCAAAGGGCACTAAGCTTACAGTGTGAAAACTGAGTTTCCTTGAGAGCTGCTTGGAAGCCTGATGGTGTGTGAAGTTAGTGAGCCAAATGGAGTTGTTCTCCCACAAGAACCACTCAGCGGATCCTTCTTCAATATGCCTTTCACCAACATGCAGTGTTTCCTTGATTGAATTAGCTCTCACACCAATATTTGCGTCTAGAGCCTTTGCATTGAGGGCTATCTGAAAACGGCTGTGGCGCTGAAGTTGCCTGAGAATGTGGAGTTGGTGGCATGTGAAACCCGCATATGGAGCATTCGTTTGTGTGGGATTTTTACCAAGTTTCATTTCAGTCCAAGGCACTCAAAGGGCACTAAGCATAGAGTGTGAAAACTGAGTTTCCTTGAGAGCTGCTTGGAAGCCTGATGGTGTGTGAAGTTAGTGAGCCAAATGGAGTTGTTCTCCCACAAGAACCACTCGGCTGATCCTTCTTCAATATGCCCTTCACCAACATGCAGTGTTTCCTTGATTGAATTAGCTCTCACATCAATATTTGCGTCCAGAGCCTTTGCATTGAGGGCTGTCTGAAAACGGCTGTGGCGCTGAAGTTGCCTGAGAATGTGGAGTTGGTGGCATGTGAAACCCGCATGTGGAGCATTCGTTTGTGTGGGATGCTCTAACAGGTTCATTCCTAGATAATGCACTCAAAGGGCACTAAGCATGGAGTGTGAAACTGAGTTTCCTTGAGAGCTGCTTGGAAGCCTGATGGTGTGTGAAGTTAGTGAGCCAAATGGAGTTGTTCTCCCACAAGAACCACTCGGCTGATCCTTCTTCAATATGCCCTTCACCAACATGCAGTGTTTCCTTGATTGCATTAGCTCTCACACCAATATTTGCGTCTAGAGCCTTTGCATTGAGGGCTATCTGAAAACGGCTGTGGCGCTGAAGTTGCCTGTGAATGTGGAGTTGGTGGCATGTGAAACCCGCATGTGGAGCATTCGTTTGTGTGGGATGCTTACCAAGTTTCATTTCAGTCCAAGGCACTCAAAGGGTACTAAGCGTAGAGTGTGAAAACTGAGTTTCCTTGAGAGCTGCTTGGAAGCCTGATGGTGTGTGAAGTTAGTGAGCCAAATGGAGTTGTTCTCCCACAAGAACCACTCGGCTGATCCTTCTTCAATATGCCCTTCACCAACATGCAGTGTTTCCTTGATTGAATTAGCTCTCACACCAATATTTGCGTCTAGAGCCTTTGCATTGAGGGCTATCTGAAAACGGCTGTGGCGCTGAAGTTGCCTGTGAATGTGGAGTTGGTGGCATGTGAAACCCGCATGTAGAGCATTCATTTGTGTTTGATGCTCACCAACTTTCATTTCAGTCCTAGGCACTCAAAGGGCACTAAGCACAGAGTGTGAAAACTGAGATTCCTTGAGAGCTGCTTGGAAGCCTGATGGTGTGTGAAGTTAGTGAGCCAAATGGAGTTGTTCTCCCACAAGAACCACTCGGCTGATCCTTCTTCAATATGCCCTTCACCAACATGCAGTGTTTCCTTGATTGAATTAGCTCTCACACCAATATTTGCGTCTAGAGCCTTTGCATTGAGGGCTGTCTGAAAACGGCTGTGGCGCTGAAGTTGCCTGTGAATGTGGAGTTGGTGGCATGTGAAAACCGCATGTGGAGCATTCGTTTGTGTGGGATGCTTACCAAGCTTCATTTCAGTCCTAGGCACTCAAAGGGCACTAAGCATAGAGTGTGAAAACTGAATTTTCTGGAGAGCTGCTTGGAAGCCTGATGGTGTGTGAAGTTAGTGAGCCAAATGGAGTTGTTCTCCCACAAGAACCACTCGACTGATCCTTCTTCAATATGCCCTTCACCAACATGCAGTGTTTCCTTGATTGAATTAGCTCTCACACCAATATTTGCGTCCAGAGCCTTTGCATTGAGTGCTGTCTGAAAACGACTGTGGCGCTGAAGTTGCCTGAGAATGTGGAGTTGGTGGATTGTGAAACGCGCATGTGGAGCATTCGTTTGTGTGGGATGCTCTACCAGGTTCATTCCTAGATGATGCACTCAAAGGGCACTAAGCATAGAGTGTGAAAACTGAGTTTCCTTGAGAGCTGCTTGGAAGCCTGATGGTGTGTGAAGTTAGTGAGCCAAATGGAGTTGTTCTCCCACAAGAACCACTCGGCTGATCCTTCTTCAATATGCCCTTCACCAACATGCAGTGTTTCCTTGATTGAATTAGCTCTCACACCAATATTTGCGTCTAGAGCCTTTACATTGAGGGCTATCTGAAAACGGCTGTGGCGCTGAAGTTGCCTGAGAATGTGGAGTTGGTGGCATGTGAAACCCGCATGTGGAGCATTCATTTGTGTGGGATGCTCACCAAGCTTCATTTCAGTCCTAGGCACTCAAAGGGCACTAAGCATAGAGTGTGAAAACTGAGTTTTCTGGAGAGCTGTTTGGAAGCCTGATGGTGTGTGAAGTTAGTGAGCCAAATGGAGTTGTTCTCCCACAAGAACCACTCGGCTGATCCTTCTTCAATATGCCCTTCACCAACATGCAGTGTTTCCTTGATTGAATTAGCTCTCACATCAATATTTGCGTCTAGAGCCTTTACATTGAGGGTTCTCTGAAAACGGCTGTGGCGCTGAAGTTGCCTGTGAATGTGGAGTTGGTGGCATGTGAAACCCGCATGTGGAGCATTCGTTTGTGTGGGATGCTCTACCAGATTCATTCCTAGATAATGCACTCAAAGGGCACTAAGCATAGAGTGTGAAAACTGAGTTTCCTTGAGAGCTGCTTGGAAGCCTGATGGTGTGTGAAGTTAGTGAGCCAAATGGAGTTGTTCTCCCACAAGAACCACTCGGCTGATCCTTCTTCAATATGCCCTTCACTAACATGCAGTGTTTCCTAGATTGAATTAGCTCTCACACCAATATTTGCGTCTAGAGCCTTTGCATTGAGGGCTGTCTGAAAACGGCTGTGGCGCTGAAGTTGCCTGTGAATGTGGAGTTGGTGGCATGTGAAACCCGCATGTGGAGCATTCGTTTGTGTGGGATGCTCACCAAGTTTCATTTCAGTCCTAGGCACTCAAAGGGCACTAAGCATAGAGTGTGAAAACTGAGTTTCCTTGAGAGCTGCTTGGAAGCCTGATGGTGTGTGAAGTTAGTGAGCCAAATGGAGTTGTTCTCACACAAGAACCACTCAGCGGATCCTTCTTCAATATGCCCTTCACCAACATGCAGTGTTTCCTTGATTGAATTAGCTCTCACACCAATATTTGCGTCTAGAGCCTTTGCATTGAGGGCTATCTGAAAACGGCTGTGGCGCTGAAGTTGCCTGAGAATGTGGAGTTGGTGGCATGTGAAACCCGCGTGTGGAGCATTCGTTTGTGTGGGATGCTTACCAAGTTTCATTTCAGTCCAAGGCACTCAAAGGGCACTAAGCATAGAGTGTGAAAACTGAGTTTCCTTGAGAGCTGCTTGGAAGCCTGATGGTGTGTGAAGTTAGTGAGCCAAATGGAGTTGTTCTCCCACAAGAACCACTCGGCTGATCCTTCTTCAATATGCCCTTCACCAACATGCAGTGTTTCCTTGATTGAATTAGCTCTCACATCAATATTTGCGTCCAGAGCCTTTGCATTGAGGGCTGTCTGAAAACGGCTGTGGCGCTGAAGTTGCCTGAGAATGTGGAGTTGGTGGCATGTGAAACCCGCATGTGGAGCATTCGTTTGTGTGGGATCCTCCAACACGTTCATTCCTAGATAATGCACTCAAAGGGCACTAAGCATAGAGTGTGAAAACTGAGTTTCCTTGAGAGCTGCTTGGAAGCCTGATGGTGTGTGAAGTTAGTGAGCCAAATGGAGTTGTTCTCCCACAAGAACCACTCGGCTGATCCTTCTTCAATATGCCCTTCACCAACATGCAGTGTTTCCTTGATTGCATTAGCTCTCACACCAATATTTGCGTCTAGAGCCTTTGCATTGAGGGCTATCTGAAAACGGCTGTGGCGCTGAAGTTGCCTGTGAATGTGGAGTTGGTGGCATGTGAAACCCGCATGTGGAGCATTCCTTTGTGTGGGATGCTTACCAAGTTTCATTTCAGTCCTAGGCACTCAAAGGGCACTAAGCTTACAGTGTGAAAACTGAGTTTCCTTGAGAGCTGCTTGGAAGCCTGATGGTGTGTGAAGTTAGTGAGCCAAATGGAGTTGTTCTCCCACAAGAACCACTCGGCTGATCCTTCTTCAATATGCCCTTCACCAACATGCAGTGTTTCCTTGATTGAATTAGCTCTCACACCAATATTTGCGTCTAGAGCCTTTGCATTGAGGGCTGTCTGAAAACGGCTGTGGCGCTGAAGTTGCCTGTGAATGTGGAGTTGGTGGCATGTGAAACCCGCATGTGGAGCATTCGTTTGTGTGGGATGCTCTAACAGGTTCATTCCTAGATAATGCACTCAAAGGGCACTAAGCATAGAGTGTGAAAACTGAGTTTCCTTGAGAGCTGCTTGGAAGCCTGATGGTGTGTGAAGTTAGTGAGCCAAATGGAGTTGTTCTCCCACAAGAACCACTCAGCGGATCCTTCTTCAATATGCCCTTCACCAACATGCAGTGTTTCCTTGATTGAATTAGCTCTCACACCAATATTTGCGTCTAGAGCCTTTGCATTGAGGGCTATCTGAAAACGGCTGTGGCGCTGAAGTTGCCTGAGAATGTGGAGTTGGTGGCATGTGAAACCCGCGTATGGAGCATTCGTTTGTGTGGGATTCTTACCAATTTCATTTCAGTCCAAGGCACTCAAAGGGCACTAAGCATAGAGTGTGAAAACTGAGTTTCCTTGAGAGCTGCTTGGAAGCCTGATGGTGTGTGAAGTTAGTGAGCCAAATGGAGTTGTTCTCCCACAAGAACCACTCGGCTGATCCTTCTTCAATATGCCCTTCACCAACATGCAGTGTTTCCTTGATTGAATTAGCTCTCACATCAATATTTGCATCCAGAGCCTTTGCATTGAGGGCTATCTGAAAACGGCTGTGGCGCTGAAGTTGCCTGAGAATGTGGAGTTGGTGGCATGTGAAACCCGCATGTGGAGCATTCGTTTGTGTGGGATGCTCTAACAGGTTCATTCCTAGATAATGCACTCAAAGGGCACTAAGCATAGAGTGTGAAAACTGAGTTTCCTTGAGAGCTGCTTGGAAGCCTGATGGTGTGTGAAGTTAGTGAGCCAAATGGAGTTGTTCTCCCACAAGAACCACTCGGCTGATCCTTCTTCAATATGCCCTTCACCAACATGCAGTGTTTCCTTGATGGAATTAGCTCTCACACCAATATTTGCGTCTAGAGCCTTTGCATTGAGGGCTATCTGAAAACGGCTGTGGCGCTGAAGTTGCCTGTGAATGTGGAGTTGGTGGCATGTGAAACCCGCATGTAGAGCATTCGTTTGTGTTTGATGCTCACCAACTTTCATTTCAGTCCTAGGCACTCAAAGGGCACTAAGCTTACAGTGTGAAACTGAGTTTCCTTGAGAGCTGCTTGGAAGCCTGATGGTGTGTGAAGTTAGTGAGCCAAATGGAGTTGTTCTCCCACAAGAACCACTCGGCTGATCCTTCTTCAATATGCCCTTCACCAACATGCAGTGTTTCCTTGATTGAATTAGCTCTCACACCAATATTTGCGTCTAGAGCCTTTGCATTGAGGGCTATCTGAAAACGGCAGTGGCGCTGAAGTTGCCTGAGAATGTGGAGTTGGTGGCATGTGAAACCCGCATGTGGAGCATTCGTTTGTGTGGGATGCTCACCAAGCTTCATTTCAGTCCTAGGCACTCAGAGGGCACTAAGCATAGAGTGTGAAAACTGAGTTTCCCGGAGAGCTGCTTGGAAGCCTGATGGTGTGTGAAGTTAGTGAGCCAAATGGAGTTGTTCTCCCACAAGAACCACTCGGCTGATCCTTCTTCAATATGCCCTTCACTAACATGCAGTGTTTCCTTGATTGAATTAGCTCTCACACCAATATTTGCGTCCAGAGCCTTTGCATTGAGGGCTGTCTGAAAACGGCTGTGGCGCTGAAGTTGCCTGAGAATGTGGAGTTGGTGGCATGTGAAACCCGCATGTGGAGCATTCGTTTGTGTGGGATGCTCACCAAGCTTCATTTCAGTCCTAGGCACTCAAAGGGCACTAAGCATAGAGTGTGAAAACTGAATTTTCTGGAGAGCTGCTTGGAAGCCTGATGGTGTGTGAAGTTAGTGAGCCAAATGGAGTTGTTCTCCCACAAGAACCACTCGGCTGATCCTTCTTCAATATGCCCTTCACCAACATGCAGTGTTTCCTTGATTGAATTAGCTCTCACATCAATATTTGCGTCTAGAGCCTTTGCATTGAGGGCTCTCTGAAAACGGCTGTGGCGCTGAAGTTGCCTGAGAATGTGGAGTTGGTGGCATGTGAAACCCGCATGTGGAGCATTCGTTTGTTTGGGATGCTCTACCAGATTCCTTCCTAGATAATGCACTCAAAGGGCACTAAGCATAGAGTGTGAAAACTGAGTTTCCTTGAGAGCTGCTTGGAAGCCTGATGGTGTGTGAAGTTAGTGAGCCAAATGGAATTGTTCTCCCACAAGAACCACTCGGCTGATCCTTCTTCAATATGCCCTTCACCAACATGCAGTGTTTCCTTTCTTGAATTAGCTCTCACACCAATATTTGCGTCTAGAGCCTTTGCATTGAGGGCTATCTGAAAACGGCTGTGGCGCTGAAGTTGCCTGAGAATGTGGAGTTGGTGGCATGTGAAACCCGCATGTGGAGCATTCGTTTGTGTGGGATGCTCTAACAGGTTCATTCCTAGATAATGCACTCAAAGGGCACTAAGCATAGAGTGTGAAAACTGAGTTTCCTTGAGAGCTGCTTGGAAGCCTGATGGTGTGTGAAGTTAGTGAGCCAAATGGAGTTGTTCTCCCACAAGAACCACTCGGCTGATCCTTCTTCAATATGCCCTTCACCAACATGCAGTGTTTCCTTGATTGAATTAGCTCTCACACCAATATTTGCGTCCAGAGCCTTTGCATTGAGGGCTGTCTGAAAACGGCTGTGGCGCTGAAGTTGCCTGAGAATGTGGAGTTGGTGGCATGTGAAACCCGCATGTGGAGCATTCGTTTTTGTGGGATGCTCACCAAGCTTCATTTCAGTCCTAGGCACTCAAAGGGCACTAAGCATAGAGTGTGAAAACTGAGTTTCCTTGAGAGCTGCTTGGAAGCCTGATGGTGTGTGAAGTTAGTGAGCCAAATGGAGTTGTTCTCCCACAAGAACCACTCGGCTGATCCTTCTTCAATATGCCCTTCACCAACATGCAGTGTTTCCTTGATTGAATTAGCTCTCACACCAATATTTGCGTCTAGAGCCTTTGCATTGAGGGCTATCTGAAAACGGCTGTGGCGCTGAAGTTGCCTGTGAATGTGGAGTTGGTGGCATGTGAAACCCGCATGTGGAGCATTCGTTTGTGTGGGATGCTCTACCAGGTTCATTCCTAGATAATGCACTCAAAGGGCACTAAGCATAGAGTGTGAAAACTGAATTTTCTGGAGAGCTGCTTGGAAGCCTGATGGTGTGTGAAGTTAGTGAGCCAAATGGAGTTGTTCTCCCACAAGAACCACTCGGCTGATCCTTCTTCAATATGCCCTTCACCAACATGCAGTGTTTCCTTGATTGAATTAGCTCTCACACCAATATTTGCGTCTAGAGCCTTTGCATTGAGGGCTATCTGAAAACGGCTGTGGCGCTGAAGTTGCCTGAGAATGTGGAGTTGGTGGCATGTGAAACCCGCATGTAGAGCATTCGTTTGTGTTTGATGCTCACCAACTTTCATTTCAGTCCTAGGCACTCAAAGGGCACTAAGCACAGAGTGTGAAAACTGAGTTTCCTTGAGAGCTGCTTGGAAGCCTGATGGTGTGTGAAGTTAGTGAGCCAAATGGAGTTGTTCTCCCACAAGAACCACTCGGCTGATCCTTCTTCAATATGCCCTTCACCAACATGCAGTGTTTCCTTGATTGCATTAGCTCTCACACCAATATTTGCGTCTAGAGCCTTTGCATTGAGGGCTATCTGAAAATGGCTGTGGCACTGAAGTTGCCCGTGAATGTGAAGTTGGTGGCATGTGAAACCCGCATGTGGAGCATTCGTTTGTGTGGGATGCTCTACCAGGTTCATTCCTAGATGATGCACTCAAAGGGCACTAAGCATAGAGTGTGAAAACTGAGTTTCCTTGAGAGCTGCTTGGAAGCCTGATGGTGTGTGAAGTTAGTGAGCAAATGGAGTTGTTCTCCCACAAGAACCACTCGGTTGATCCTTCTTCAATATGCCCTTCACCAACATGCAGTGTTTCCTTGATTGAATTAGCTCTCACACCAATATTTGCGTCTAGAGCCTTTGCATTGAGGGCTATATGAAAACGGCAGTGGCGCTGAAGTTGCTTGTGAATGTGGAGTTGGTGGCATGTGAAACCCGCATGTGGAGCTTTTGTTTGTGTGGGATGCTCTACCAGGTTCATTCCTAGATAATGCACTCAAAGGGCACTAAGCATAGAGTGTGAAAACTGAGTTTCCTTGAGAGCTGCTTGGAAGCCTGATGGTGTGTGAAGTTAGTGAGCCAAATGGAGTTGTTCTCCCACAAGAACCACTCGGCTGATCCTTCTTCAATATGCCCTTCACCAACATGCAGTGTTTCCTTGATTGAATTAGCTCTCACACCAATATTTGCGTCTAGAGCCTTTGCATTGAGGGCTGTCTGAAAACGGCTGTGGAACTGAAGTTGCCTGTGAATGTGGAGTTGGTGGCATGTGAAACCCGCATGTGGAGCATTCGTTTGTGTGGGATGCTCTACCAGATTCATTCCTAGATAATGCACTCAAAGGGCACTAAGCATAGAGTGTGAAAACTGAGTTTCCTTGAGAGCTGCTTGGAAGCCTGATGGTGTGTGAAGTTAGTGAGCCAAATGGAATTGTTCTCCCACAAGAACCACTCGGCTGATCCCTCTTCAATATGCCCTTCACCAACATGCAGTGTTTCCTTGATTGAATTAGCTCTCACACCAATATTTGCGTCTAGATCCTTTGCATTGAGGGCTATCTGAAAACGGCTGTGGCGCTGAAGTTGCCTGTGAATGTGGAGTTGGTGGCATGTGAAACCCGCATGTGGAGCATTCGTTTGTGTGTGATGCTCTCCAAGATTCATTTCAGTCCTAGGCACTCAAAGGGCACTAAACATAGAGTGTGAAAACTGAGTTTCCTTGAGAGCTGCTTGGAAACCTGATGGTGTGTGAAGTTAGTGAGCCAAATGGAGTTGTTCTCCCACAAGAACCACTCGGCTGATCCTTCTTCAATATGCCCTTCACCAACATGCAGTGTTTCTTTGATTGAATTAGCTCTCACACCAATATTTGCGTCTAGAGCCTTTGCATTGAGGGCTATCTGAAAACAGCTGTGGCGCTGAAGTTGCCTGTGAATGTGGAGTTGGTGGCATGTGAAACCCGCATGTGGAGCATTCGTTTGTGTGGGATGCTCTACCAGGTTCATTCCTAGATAATGCACTCAAAGGGCATTAAGCATAGAGTGTGAAAACTGAGTTTCCTTGAGAGCTGCTTTGAAGCCTGATGGTTTGTGAAGTTAGTGAGCCAAATGGAGTTGTTCTCCCACAAGAACCACTCGGCTGATCCTTCTTCAATATGCCCTTCACCAACATGCAGTGTTTCCTTGATTGAATTAGCTCTCACACCAATATTTGCGTCTAGAGCCTTTGCATTGAGGGCTATCTGAAAACGGCTGTGGCGCTGAAGTTGCGTGTGAATGTGGAGTTGGTGGCATGTGAAACCCGCATGTGGAGCATTCGTTTGTGTGGGATGCTCACCAAGTTTCATTTCAGTCCTAGGCACTCAAAGGGCACTAAGCATAGAGTGTGAAAACTGAGTTTCCTTGAGAGCTGCTTGGAAGCCTGATGGTTTGTGAAGTTAGTGAGCCAAATGGAGTTGTTCTCCCACAAGAACCACTCGGCTGATCCTTCTTCAATATGCCCTTCACCAACATGCAGTGTTTCCTTGATTGAATTAGCTCTCACACCAATATTTGCGTCTAGAGCCTTTGCATTGAGGGCTATCTGAAAATGGCTGTGGCGGTGAAGTTGCCTGAGAATGTGGAGTTGGTGGCATGTGAAACCCGCATGTGGAGCATTCGTTTGTGTGGGATGCTCACCAAGCTTCATTTCATCCTAGGCACTCAAAGGGCACTAAGCATAGAGTGTGAAAACTGAGTTTCCTGGAGAGCTGCTTGGAAGCCTGATGGTGTGTGAAGTTAGTGAGCCAAATGGAGTTGTTCTCCCACAAGAACCACTCAGCGGATCCTTCTTCAATATGCCCTTCACCAACATGCAGTGTTTCCTTGATTGAATTAGCTCTCACACCAATATTTGCGTCTAGAGCCTTTGCATTGAGGGCTATCTGAAAACGGCTGTGGCGCTGAAGTTGCCTGTGAATGTGGAGTTGGTGGCATGTGAAACCCGCATGTGGAGCATTCCTTTGTGTGGGATGCTCTACCAGGTTCATTCGTAGATAATGCACTCAAAGGGCACTAAGCATAGAGTGTGAAAACTGAGTTTTCTGGAGAGCTGCTTGGAAGCCTGATGGTGTGTGAAGTTAGTGAGCCAAATGGAGTTGTTCTCCCACAAGAACCACTCGGCTGATCCTTCTTCAATATGCCCTTCACCAACATGCAGTGTTTCCTTGATTGAATTAGCTCTCACACCAATATTTGCGTCTAGAGCCTTTGCATTGAGGGCTATCTGAAAACGGCTGTGGCGCTGAAGTTGCCTGTGAATGTGGAGTTGGTGGCATGTGAAACCCGCATGTGGAGCATTCGTTTGTGAGGGATGCTCTACCAGATTCATTCGTAGATAATGCACTCAAAGGGCACTAAGCATAGAGTGTGAAAACTGAGTTTCCTTGAGAGCTGCTTGGAAGCCTGATGGTGTGTGAAGTTAGTGAGCCAAATGGAGTTGTTCTCCCACAAGAACCACTCGGCTGATCTTTCTTCAATATGCCCTTCACCAACATGCAGTGTTTCCTTGATTGAATTAGCTCTCACACCAATATTTGCGTCCAGAGCCTTTGCATTGAGTGCTGTCTGAAAACGACTGTGGTGCTGAAGTTGCCTGAGAATGTGGAGTTGGTGGATTGTGAAACGCGCATGTGGAGCATTCGTTTGTGTGGGATGCTCTACCAGGTTCATTCCTAGATGATGCACTCAAAGGGCACTAAGCATAGAGTGTGAAAAATGAGTTTCCTTGAGAGCTGCTTGGAAGCCTGATGGTGTGTGAAGTTAGTGAGCCAAATGGAGTTGTTCTCCCACAAGAACCACTCGGCTGATCCTTCTTCAATATGCCCTTCACCAACATGCAGTGTTTCCTTGATTGAATTAGCTCTCACACCAATATTTGCGTCTAGAGCCTTTACATTGAGGGCTATCTGAAAACGGCTGTGGCGCTGAAGTTGCCTGAGAATGTGGAGTTGGTGGCATGTGAAACCCGCATGTGGAGCATTCATTTGTGTGGGATGCTCACCAAGCTTCATTTCAGTCCTAGGCACTCAAAGGGCACTAAGCATAGAGTGTGAAAACTGAGTTTCCTTGAGAGCTGCTTGGAAGCCTGATGGTGTGTGAAGTTAGTGAGCCAAATGGAGTTGTTCTCCCACAAGAACCACTCGGCTGATCCTTCTTCAATATGCCCTTCACCAACATGCGGTGTTTCCTTGATTGAATTAGCTCTCACATCAATATTTGCGTCTAGAGCCTTTACATTGAGGGTTCTCTGAAAACGGCTGTGGCGCTGAAGTTGCCTGTGAATGTGGAGTTGGTGGCATGTGAAACCCGCGTATGGAGCATTCGTTTGTGTGGGATTCTTACCAATTTCATTTCAGTCCAAGGCACTCAAAAGGTACTAAGCATAGAGTGTGAAAACTGAGTTTCCTTGAGAGCTGCTTGGAAGCCTGATGGTGTGTGAAGTTAGTGAGCCAAATGGAGTTGTTCTCCCACAAGAACCACTCGGCTGATCCTTCTTCAATATGCCCTTCACTAACATGCAGTGTTTCCTAGATTGAATTAGCTCTCACACCAATATTTGCGTCTAGAGCCTTTGCATTGAGGGCTGTCTGAAAACGGCTGTGGCGCTGAAGTTGCCTGTGAATGTGGAGTTGGTGGCATGTGAAACCCGCATGTGGAGCATTCGTTTGTGTGGGATGCTCACCAAGTTTCATTTCAGTCCTAGGCACTCAAAGGGCACTAAGCATAGAGTGTGAAAACTGAGTTTCCTTGAGAGCTGCTTGGAAGCCTGATGGTGTGTGAAGTTAGTGAGCCAAATGGAGTTGTTCTCACACAAGAACCACTCAGCGGATCCTTCTTCAATATGCCCTTCACCAACATGCAGTGTTTCCTTGATTGAATTAGCTCTCACACCAATATTTGCGTCTAGAGCCTTTGCATTGAGGGCTATCTGAAAACGGCTGTGGCGCTGAAGTTGCCTGAGAATGTGGAGTTGGTGGCATGTGAAACCCGCGTGTGGAGCATTCGTTTGTGTGGGATGCTTACCAAGTTTCATTTCAGTCCAAGGCACTCAAAGGGCACTAAGCATAGAGTGTGAAAACTGAGTTTCCTTGAGAGCTGCTTGGAAGCCTGATGGTGTGTGAAGTTAGTGAGCCAAATGGAGTTGTTCTCCCACAAGAACCACTCGGCTGATCCTTCTTCAATATGCCCTTCACCAACATGCAGTGTTTCCTTGATTGAATTAGCTCTCACATCAATATTTGCGTCCAGAGCCTTTGCATTGAGGGCTGTCTGAAAACGGCTGTGGCGCTGAAGTTGCCTGAGAATGTGGAGTTGGTGGCATGTGAAACCCGCATGTGGAGCATTCGTTTGTGTGGGATCCTCTAACACGTTCATTCCTAGATAATGCACTCAAAGGGCACTAAGCATAGAGTGTGAAAACTGAGTTTCCTTGAGAGCTGCTTGGAAGCCTGATGGTGTGTGAAGTTAGTGAGCCAAATGGAGTTGTTCTCCCACAAGAACCACTCGGCTGATCCTTCTTCAATATGCCCTTCACCAACATGCAGTGTTTCCTTGATTGCATTAGCTCTCACACCAATATTTGCGTCTAGAGCCTTTGCATTGAGGGCTATCTGAAAACGGCTGTGGCGCTGAAGTTGCCTGTGAATGTGGAGTTGGTGGCATGTGAAACCCGCATGTGGAGCATTCCTTTGTGTGGGATGCTTACCAAGTTTCATTTCAGTCCAAGGCACTCAAAAGGTACTAAGCATAGAGTGTGAAAACTGAGTTTCCTTGAGAGCTGCTTGGAAGCCTGATGGTGTGTGAAGTTAGTGAGCCAAATGGAGTTGTTCTCCCACAAGAACCACTCGGCTGATCCTTCTTCAATATGCCCTTCACCAACATGCAGTGTTTCCTTGATGGAATTAGCTCTCACACCAATATTTGCGTCTAGAGCCTTTGCATTGAGGGCTATCTGAAAACGGCTGTGGCGCTGAAGTTGCCTGTGAATGTGGAGTTGGTGGCATGTGAAACCCGCATGTGGAGCATTCGTTTGTGTGGGATGCTCACCAACTTTCATTTCAGTCCTAGGCACTCAAAGGGCACTAAGCTTACAGTGTGAAAACTGAGTTTCCTTGAGAGCTGCTTGGAAGCCTGATGGTGTGTGAAGTTAGTGAGCCAAATGGAGTTGTTCTCCCACAAGAACCACTCGGCTGATCCTTCTTCAATATGCCCTTCACCAACATGCAGTGTTTCCTTGATTGAATTAGCTCTCACACCAATATTTGCGTCTAGAGCCTTTGCATTGAGGGCTGTCTGAAAACGGCTGTGGCGCTGAAGTTGCCTGTGAATGTGGAGTTGGTGGCATGTGAAACCCGCGTATGGAGCATTCGTTTGTGTGGGATTCTTACCAATTTCATTTCAGTCCAAGGCACTCAAAGGGCACTAAGCATAGAGTGTGAAAACTGAGTTTCCTTGAGAGCTGCTTGGAAGCCTGATGGTGTGTGAAGTTAGTGAGCCAAATGGAGTTGTTCTCCCACAAGAACCACTCGGCTGATCCTTCTTCAATATGCCCTTCACCAACATGCAGTGTTTCCTTGATTGAATTAGCTCTCACATCAATATTTGCATCCAGAGCCTTTGCATTGAGGGCTATCTGAAAACGGCTGTGGCGCTGAAGTTGCCTGTGAATGTGGAGTTGGTGGCATGTGAAACCCGCATGTAGAGCATTCGTTTGTGTTTGATGCTCACCAACTTTCATTTCAGTCCTAGGCACTCAAAGGGCACTAAGCTTACAGTGTGAAAACTGAGTTTCCTTGAGAGCTGCTTGGAAGCCTGATGGTGTGTGAAGTTAGTGAGCCAAATGGAGTTGTTCTCCCACAAGAACCACTCGGCTGATCCTTCTTCAATATGCCCTTCACCAACATGCAGTGTTTCCTTGATTGAATTAGCTCTCACACCAATATTTGCGTCTAGAGCCTTTGCATTGAGGGCTATCTGAAAACGGCAGTGGCGCTGAAGTTGCCTGAGAATGTGGAGTTGGTGGCATGTGAAACCCGCATGTGGAGCATTCGTTTGTGTGGGATGCTCACCAAGCTTCATTTCAGTCCTAGGCACTCAGAGGGCACTAAGCATAGAGTGTGAAAACTGAGTTTCCTTGAGAGCTGCTTGGAAGCCTGATGGTGTGTGAAGTTAGTGAGCCAAATGGAGTTGTTCTCCCACAAGAACCACTCGGCTGATCCTTCTTCAATATGCCCTTCACCAACATGCAGTGTTTCCTTGATTGAATTAGCTCTCACACCAATATTTGCGTCCAGAGCCTTTGCATTGAGGGCTGTCTGAAAACGGCTGTGGCGCTGAAGTTGCCTGAGAATGTGGAGTTGGTGGCATGTGAAACCCGCATGTGGAGCATTCGTTTGTGTGGGATGCTCACCAAGCTTCATTTCAGTCCTAGGCACTCAAAGGGCACTAAGCATAGAGTGTGAAAACTGAATTTTCTGGAGAGCTGCTTGGAAGCCTGATGGTGTGTGAAGTTAGTGAGCCAAATGGAGTTGTTCTCCCACAAGAACCACTCGGCTGATCCTTCTTCAATATGCCCTTCACCAACATGCAGTGTTTCCTTGATTGAATTAGCTCTCACATCAATATTTGCGTCTAGAGCCTTTACATTGAGGGCTCTCTGAAAACGGCTGTGGCGCTGAAGTTGCCTGTGAATGTGGAGTTGGTGGCATGTGAAACCCGCGTGTGGAGCATTCGTTTGTTTGGGATGCTCTACCAGATTCCTTCCTAGATAATGCACTCAAAGGGCACTAAGCATAGAGTGTGAAAACTGAGTTTCCTTGAGAGCTGCTTGGAAGCCTGATGGTGTGTGAAGTTAGTGAGCCAAATGGAATTGTTCTCCCACAAGAACCACTCGGCTGATCCTTCTTCAATATGCCCTTCACCAACATGCAGTGTTTCCTTTCTTGAATTAGCTCTCACACCAATATTTGCGTCTAGAGCCTTTGCATTGAGGGCTATCTGAAAACGGCTGTGGCGCTGAAGTTGCCTGAGAATGTGGAGTTGGTGGCATGTGAAACCCGCATGTGGAGCATTCGTTTGTGTGGGATGCTCTAACAGGTTCATTCCTAGATAATGCACTCAAAGGGCACTAAGCATAGAGTGTGAAAACTGAGTTTCCTTGAGAGCTGCTTGGAAGCCTGATGGTGTGTGAAGTTAGTGAGCCAAATGGAGTTGTTCTCCCACAAGAACCACTCGGCTGATCCTTCTTCAATATGCCCTTCACCAACATGCAGTGTTTCCTTGATTGAATTAGCTCTCACACCAATATTTGCGTCCAGAGCCTTTGCATTGAGGGCTGTCTGAAAACGGCTGTGGCGCTGAAGTTGCCTGAGAATGTGGAGTTGGTGGCATGTGAAACCCGCATGTGGAGCATTCGTTTGTGTGGGATGCTCACCAAGCTTCATTTCAGTCCTAGGCACTCAAAGGGCACTAAGCATAGAGTGTGAAAACTGAGTTTCCTTGAGAGCTGCTTGGAAGCCTGATGGTGTGTGAAGTTAGTGAGCCAAATGGAGTTGTTCTCCCACAAGAACCACTCGGCTGATCCTTCTTCAATATGCCCTTCACCAACATGCAGTGTTTCCTTGATTGAATTAGCTCTCACACCAATATTTGCGTCTAGAGCCTTTGCATTGAGGGCTATCTGAAAACGGCTGTGGCGCTGAAGTTGCCTGTGAATGTGGAGTTGGTGGCATGTGAAACCCGCATGTGGAGCATTCCTTTGTGTGGGATGCTCTACCAGGTTCATTCGTAGATAATGCACTCAAAGGGCACTAAACATAGAATGTGAAAACTGAGTTTCCTTGAGAGCTGCTTGGAAGCCTGATGGTGTGTGAAGTTAGTGAGCCAAATGGAGTTGTTCTCCCACAAGAACCACTCGGCTGATCCTTCTTCAATATGCCCTTCACCAACATGCAGTGTTTCCTTGATTGAATTAGCTCTCACACCAATATTTGCGTCTAGAGCCTTTGCATTGAGGGCTATCTGAAAACGGCTGTGGCGCTGAAGTTGCCTGAGAATGTGGAGTTGGTGGCATGTGAAACCCGCATGTAGAGCATTCGTTTGTGTTTGATGCTCACCAACTTTCATTTCAGTCCTAGGCACTCAAAGGGCACTAAGCACAGAGTGTGAAAACTGAGTTTCCTTGAGAGCTGCTTGGAAGCCTGATGGTGTGTGAAGTTAGTGAGCCAAATGGAGTTGTTCTCCCACAAGAACCACTCGGCTGATCCTTCTTCAATATGCCCTTCACCAACATGCAGTGTTTCCTTGATTGCATTAGCTCTCACACCAATATTTGCGTCTAGAGCCTTTGCATTGAGGGCTATCTGAAAACGGCTGTGGCACTGAAGTTGCCTGTGAATGTGAAGTTGGTGGCATGTGAAACCCGCATGTGGAGCATTCGTTTGTGTGGGATGCTCTACCAGGTTCATTCCTAGATGATGCACTCAAAGGGCACTAAGCATAGAGTGTGAAAACTGAGTTTCCTTGAGAGCTGCTTGGAAGCCTGATGGTGTGTGAAGTTAGTGAGCAAATGGAGTTGTTCTCCCACAAGAACCACTCGGTTGATCCTTCTTCAATATGCCCTTCACCAACATGCAGTGTTTCCTTGATTGAATTAGCTCTCACACCAATATTTGCGTCTAGAGCCTTTGCATTGAGGGCTATATGAAAACGGCAGTGGCGCTGAAGTTGCTTGTGAATGTGGAGTTGGTGGCATGTGAAACCCGCATGTGGAGCTTTTGTTTGTGTGAAATGCTCTACCAGGTTCATTCCTAGATAATGCACTCAATGTGCACTAAGCATAGAGTGTGAAAACTGAGTTTCCTTGAGAGCTGCTTGGAAGCCTGATGGTGTGTGAAGTTAGTGAGCCAAATGGAGTTGTTCTCCCACAAGAACCACTCGGCTGATCCTTCTTCAATATGCCCTTCACCAACATGCAGTGTTTCCTTGATTGAATTAGCTCTCACACCAATATTTGCGTCTAGAGCCTTTGCATTGAGGGCTGTCTGAAAACGGCTGTGGAACTGAAGTTGCCTGTGAATGTGGAGTTGGTGGCATGTGAAACCCGCATGTGGAGCATTCGTTTGTGTGGGATGCTCTACCAGATTCATTCCTAGATAATGCACTCAAAGGGCACTAAGCATAGAGTGTGAAAACTGAGTTTCCTTGAGAGCTGCTTGGAAGCCTGATGGTGTGTGAAGTTAGTGAGCCAAATGGAATTGTTCTCCCACAAGAACCACTCGGCTGATCCCTCTTCAATATGCCCTTCACCAACATGCAGTTTTTCCTTGATTGAATTAGCTCTCACACCAATATTTGCGTCTAGATCCTTTGCATTGAGGGCTATCTGAAAACGGCTGTGGCGCTGAAGTTGCCTGTGAATGTGGAGTTGGTGGCATGTGAAACCCGCATGTGGAGCATTCGTTTGTGTGTGATGCTCTCCAAGATTCATTTCAGTCCTAGGCACTCAAAGGGCACTAAACATAGAGTGTGAAAACTGAGTTTCCTTGAGAGCTGCTTGGAAGTCTCATGGTGTGTGAAGTTAGTGAGCCAAATGGAGTTGTTCTCCCACAAGAACCACTCGGCTGATCCTTCTTCAATATGCCCTTCACCAACATGCAGTGTTTCTTTGATTGAATTAGCTCTCACACCAATATTTGCGTCTAGAGCCTTTGCATTGAGGGCTATCTGAAAACAGCTGTGGCGCTGAAGTTGCCTGTGAATGTGGAGTTGGTGGCATGTGAAACCCGCATGTGGAGCATTCGTTTGTGTGGGATGCTCTACCAGGTTCATTCCTAGATAATGCACTCAAAGGGCATTAAGCATAGAGTGTGAAAACTGAGTTTCCTTGAGAGCTGCTTGGAAGCCTGATGGTTTGTGAAGTTAGTGAGCCAAATGGAGTTGTTCTCCCACAAGAACCACTCGGCTGATCCTTCTTCAATATGCCCTTCACCAACATGCAGTGTTTCCTTGATTGAATTAGCTCTCACACCAATATTTGCGTCTAGAGCCTTTGCATTGAGGGCTATCTGAAAACGGCTGTGGCGCTGAAGTTGCCTGAGAATGTGGAGTTGGTGGCATGTGAAACCCGCATGTGGAGCATTCGTTTGTGTGGGATCCTCTAACACGTTCATTCCTAGATAATGCACTCAAAGGGCACTAAGCATAGAGTGTGAAAACTGAGTTTCCTTGAGAGCTGCTTGGAAGCCTGATGGTGTGTGAAGTTAGTGAGCCAAATGGAGTTGTTCTCCCACAAGAACCACTCGGCTGATCCTTCTTCAATATGCCCTTCACCAACATGCAGTGTTTCCTTGATTGCATTAGCTCTCACACCAATATTTGCGTCTAGAGCCTTTGCATTGAGGGCTATCTGAAAACGGCTGTGGCGCTGAAGTTGCCTGTGAATGTGGAGTTGGTGGCATGTGAAACCCGCATGTGGAGCATTCCTTTGTGTGGGATGCTTACCAAGTTTCATTTCAGTCCAAGGCACTCAAAAGGTACTAAGCATAGAGTGTGAAAACTGAGTTTCCTTGAGAGCTGCTTGGAAGCCTGATGGTGTGTGAAGTTAGTGAGCCAAATGGAGTTGTTCTCCCACAAGAACCACTCGGCTGATCCTTCTTCAATATGCCCTTCACCAACATGCAGTGTTTCCTTGATGGAATTAGCTCTCACACCAATATTTGCGTCTAGAGCCTTTGCATTGAGGGCTATCTGAAAACGGCTGTGGCGCTGAAGTTGCCTGTGAATGTGGAGTTGGTGGCATGTGAAACCCGCATGTGGAGCATTCGTTTGTGTGGGATGCTCACCAACTTTCATTTCAGTCCTAGGCACTCAAAGGGCACTAAGCTTACAGTGTGAAAACTGAGTTTCCTTGAGAGCTGCTTGGAAGCCTGATGGTGTGTGAAGTTAGTGAGCCAAATGGAGTTGTTCTCCCACAAGAACCACTCGGCTGATCCTTCTTCAATATGCCCTTCACCAACATGCAGTGTTTCCTTGATTGAATTAGCTCTCACACCAATATTTGCGTCTAGAGCCTTTGCATTGAGGGCTGTCTTAAAACGGCTGTGGCGCTGAAGTTGCCTGTGAATGTGGAGTTGGTGGCATGTGAAACCCGCATGTGGAGCATTCGTTTGTGTGGGATGCTCTAACAGGTTCATTCCTAGATAATGCACTCAAAGGGCACTAAGCATAGAGTGTGAAAACTGAGTTTCCTTGAGAGCTGCTTGGAAGCCTGATGGTGTGTGAAGTTAGTGAGCCAAATGGAGTTCTTCTCCCACAAGAACCACGCAGCGGATCCTTCTTCAATATGCCCTTCACCAACATGCAGTGTTTCCTTGATTGCATTAGCTCTCACACCAATATTTGCGTCTAGAGCCTTTGCATTGAGGGCTATCTGAAAACGGCTGTGGCGCTGAAGTTGCCTGAGAATGTGGAGTTGGTGGCATGTGAAACCCGCGTATGGAGCATTCGTTTGTGTGGGATTCTTACCAATTTCATTTCAGTCCAAGGCACTCAAAGGGCACTAAGCATAGAGTGTGAAAACTGAGTTTCCTTGAGAGCTGCTTGGAAGCCTGATGGTGTGTGAAGTTAGTGAGCCAAATGGAGTTGTTCTCCCACAAGAACCACTCGGCTGATCCTTCTTCAATATGCCCTTCACCAACATGCAGTGTTTCCTTGATTGAATTAGCTCTCACATCAATATTTGCATCCAGAGCCTTTGCATTGAGGGCTATCTGAAAACGGCTGTGGCGCTGAAGTTGCCTGAGAATGTGGAGTTGGTGGCATGTGAAACCCGCATGTGGAGCATTCGTTTGTGTGGGATGCTCTAACAGGTTCATTCCTAGATAATGCACTCAAAGGGCACTAAGCATAGAGTGTGAAAACTGAGTTTCCTTGAGAGCTGCTTGGAAGCCTGATGGTGTGTGAAGTTAGTGAGCCAAATGGAGTTGTTCTCCCACAAGAACCACTCGGCTGATCCTTCTTCAATATGCCCTTCACCAACATGCAGTGTTTCCTTGATGGAATTAGCTCTCACACCAATATTTGCGTCTAGAGCCTTTGCATTGAGGGCTATCTGAAAACGGCTGTGGCGCTGAAGTTGCCTGTGAATGTGGAGTTGGTGGCATGTGAAACCCGCATGTAGAGCATTCGTTTGTGTTTGATGCTCACCAACTTTCATTTCAGTCCTAGGCACTCAAAGGACACTAAGCTTACAGTGTGAAAACTGAGTTTCCTTGAGAGCTGCTTGGAAGCCTGATGGTGTGTGAAGTTAGTGAGCCAAATGGAGTTGTTCTCCCACAAGAACCACTCGGCTGATCCTTCTTCAATATGCCCTTCACCAACATGCAGTGTTTCCTTGATTGAATTAGCTCTCACACCAATATTTGCGTCTAGAGCCTTTGCATTGAGGGCTATCTGAAAACGGCAGTGGCGCTGAAGTTGCCTGAGAATGTGGAGTTGGTGGCATGTGAAACCCGTATGTGGAGCATTCGTTTGTGTGGGATGCTCACCAAGCTTCATTTCAGTCCTAGGCACTCAGAGGGCACTAAGCATAGAGTGTGAAAACTGAGTTTCCTTGAGAGCTGCTTGGAAGCCTGATGGTGTGTGAAGTTAGTGAGCCAAATGGAGTTGTTCTCCCACAAGAACCACTCGGCTGATCCTTCTTCAATATGCCCTTCACCAACATGCAGTGTTTCCTTGATTGAATTAGCTCTCACACCAATATTTGCGTCCAGAGCCTTTGCATTGATGGCTGTCTGAAAACGGCTGTGGCGCTGAAGTTGCCTGAGAATGTGGAGTTGGTGGCATGTGAAACCCGCATGTGGAGCATTCGTTTGTGTGGGATGCTCACCAAGCTTCATTTCAGTCCTAGGCACTCAAAGGGCACTAAGCATAGAGTGTGAAAACTGAATTTTCTGGAGAGCTGCTTGGAAGCCTGATGGTGTGTGAAGTTAGTGAGCCAAATGGAGTTGTTCTCCCACAAGAACCACTCGGCTGATCCTTCTTCAATATGCCCTTCACCAACATGCAGTGTTTTCTTGATTGAATTAGCTCTCACATCAATATTTGCGTCTAGAGCCTTTACATTGAGGGCTCTCTGAAAACGGCTGTGGCGCTGAAGTTGCCTGTGAATGTGGAGTTGGTGGCATGTGAAACCCGCGTGTGGAGCATTCGTTTGTTTGGGATGCTCTACCAGATTCCTTCCTAGATAATGCACTCAAAGGGCACTAAGCATAGAGTGTGAAAACTGAGTTTCCTTGAGAGCTGCTTGGAAGCCTGATGGTGTGTGAAGTTAGTGAGCCAAATGGAATTGTTCTCCCACAAGAACCACTCGGCTGATCCTTCTTCAATATGCCCTTCACCAACATGCAGTGTTTCCTTTCTTGAATTAGCTCTCACACCAATATTTGCGTCTAGAGCCTTTGCATTGAGGGCTATCTGAAAACGGCTGTGGCGCTGAAGTTGCCTGAGAATGTGGAGTTGGTGGCATGTGAAACCCGCATGTGGAGCATTCGTTTGTGTGGGATGCTCTAACAGGTTCATTCCTAGATAATGCACTCAAAGGGCACTAAGCATAGAGTGTGAAAACTGAGTTTCCTTGAGAGCTGCTTGGAAGCCTGATGGTGTGTGAAGTTAGTGAGCCAAATGGAGTTGTTCTCCCACAAGAACCACTCGGCTGATCCTTCTTCAATATGCCCTTCACCAACATGCAGTGTTTCCTTGATTGAATTAGCTCTCACACCAATATTTGCGTCCAGAGCCTTTGCATTGAGGGCTGTCTGAAAACGGCTGTGGCGCTGAAGTTGCCTGAGAATGTGGAGTTGGTGGCATGTGAAACCCGCATGTGGAGCATTCGTTTGTGTGGGATGCTCACCAAGCTTCATTTCAGTCCTAGGCACTCAAAGGGCACTAAGCATAGAGTGTGAAAACTGAGTTTCCTTGAGAGCTGCTTGGAAGCCTGATGGTGTGTGAAGTTAGTGAGCCAAATGGAGTTGTTCTCCCACAAGAACCACTCGGCTGATCCTTCTTCAATATGCCCTTCACCAACATGCAGTGTTTCCTTGATTGAATTAGCTCTCACACCAATATTTGCGTCTAGAGCCTTTGCATTGAGGGCTATCTGAAAACGGCTGTGGCGCTGAAGTTGCCTGTGAATGTGGAGTTGGTGGCATGTGAAACCCGCATGTGGAGCATTCCTTTGTGTGGGATGCTCTACCAGGTTCATTCGTAGATAATGCACTCAAAGGGCACTAAGCATAGAGTGTGAAAACTGAGTTTCCTTGAGAGCTGCTTGGAAGCCTGATGGTGTGTGAAGTTAGTGAGCCAAATGGAGTTGTTCTCCCACAAGAACCACTCGGCTGATCCTTCTTCAATATGCCCTTCACCAACATGCAGTGTTTCCTTGATTGAATTAGCTCTCACACCAATATTTGCGTCTAGAGCCTTTGCATTGAGGGCTATCTGAAAACGGCTGTGGCGCTGAAGTTGCCTGAGAATGTGGAGTTGGTGGCATGTGAAACCCGCATGTAGAGCATTCGTTTGTGTTTGATGCTCACCAACTTTCATTTCAGTCCTAGGCACTCAAAGGGCACTAAGCACAGAGTGTGAAAACTGAGTTTCCTTGAGAGCTGCTTGGAAGCCTGATGGTGTGTGAAGTTAGTGAGCCAAATGGAGTTGTTCTCCCACAAGAACCACTCGGCTGATCCTTCTTCAATATGCCCTTCACCAACATGCAGTGTTTCCTTGATTGCATTAGCTCTCACACCAATATTTGCGTCTAGAGCCTTTGCATTGAGGGCTATCTGAAAACGGCTGTGGCACTGAAGTTGCCTGTGAATGTGAAGTTGGTGGCATGTGAAACCCGCATGTGGAGCATTCGTTTGTGTGGGATGCTCTACCAGGTTCATTCCTAGATGATGCACTCAAAGGGCACTAAGCATAGAGTGTGAAAACTGAGTTTCCTTGAGAGCTGCTTGGAAGCCTGATGGTGTGTGAAGTTAGTGAGCAAATGGAGTTGTTCTCCCACAAGAACCACTCGGTTGATCCTTCTTCAATATGCCCTTCACCAACATGCAGTGTTTCCTTGATTGAATTAGCTCTCACACCAATATTTGCGTCTAGAGCCTTTGCATTGAGGGCTATATGAAAACGGCAGTGGCGCTGAAGTTGCTTGTGAATGTGGAGTTGGTGGCATGTGAAACCCGCATGTGGAGCTTTTGTTTGTGTGAAATGCTCTACCAGGTTCATTCCTAGATAATGCACTCAATGTGCACTAAGCATAGAGTGTGAAAACTGAGTTTCCTTGAGAGCTGCTTGGAAGCCTGATGGTGTGTGAAGTTAGTGAGCCAAATGGAGTTGTTCTCCCACAAGAACCACTCGGCTGATCCTTCTTCAATATGCCCTTCACCAACATGCAGTGTTTCCTTGATTGAATTAGCTCTCACACCAATATTTGCGTCTAGAGCCTTTGCATTGAGGGCTGTCTGAAAACGGCTGTGGAACTGAAGTTGCCTGTGAATGTGGAGTTGGTGGCATGTGAAACCCGCATGTGGAGCATTCGTTTGTGTGGGATGCTCTACCAGATTCATTCCTAGATAATGCACTCAAAGGGCACTAAGCATAGAGTGTGAAAACTGAGTTTCCTTGAGAGCTGCTTGGAAGCCTGATGGTGTGTGAAGTTAGTGAGCCAAATGGAATTGTTCTCCCACAAGAACCACTCGGCTGATCCCTCTTCAATATGCCCTTCACCAACATGCAGTTTTTCCTTGATTGAATTAGCTCTCACACCAATATTTGCGTCTAGATCCTTTGCATTGAGGGCTATCTGAAAACGGCTGTGGCGCTGAAGTTGCCTGTGAATGTGGAGTTGGTGGCATGTGAAACCCGCATGTGGAGCATTCGTTTTTGTGTGATGCTCTCCAAGATTCATTTCAGTCCTAGGCACTCAAAGGGCACTAAACATAGAGTGTGAAAACTGAGTTTCCTTGAGAGCTGCTTGGAAACCTGATGGTGTGTGAAGTTAGTGAGCCAAATGGAGTTGTTCTCCCACAAGAACCACTCGGCTGATCCTTCTTCAATATGCCCTTCACCAACATGCAGTGTTTCTTTGATTGAATTAGCTCTCACACCAATATTTGCGTCTAGAGCCTTTGCATTGAGGGCTATCTGAAAACAGCTGTGGCGCTGAAGTTGCCTGTGAATGTGGAGTTGGTGGCATGTGAAACCCGCATGTGGAGCATTCCTTTGTGTGGATGCTCTACCAGGTTCATTCCTAGATAATGCACTCAAAGGGCATTAAGCATAGAGTGTGAAAACTGAGTTTCCTTGAGAGCTGCTTGGAAGCCTGATGGTTTGTGAAGTTAGTGAGCCAAATGGAGTTGTTCTCCCACAAGAACCACTCGGCTGATCCTTCTTCAATATGCCCTTCACCAACATGCAGTGTTTCCTTGATTGAATTAGCTCTCACACCAATATTTGCGTCTAGAGCCTTTGCCTTGAGGGCTATCTGAAAACGGCTGTGGCGCTGAAGTTGCCTGAGAATGTGGAGTTGGTGGCATGTGAAACCCGCATGTGGAGCATTCGTTTGTGTTTGATGCTCACCAAGTTTCATTTCAGTCCTAGGCACTCAAAGGGCACTAAGCATAGAGTGTGAAAACTGAGTTTCCTTGAGAGCTGCTTGGAAGCCTGATGGTTTGTGAAGTTAGTGAGCCAAATGGAGTTGTTCTCCCACAAGAACCACTCGGCTGATCCTTCTTCAATATGCCCTTCACCAACATGCAGTGTTTCCTTGATTGAATTAGCTCTCACACCAATATTTGCGTCTAGAGCCTTTGCATTGAGGGCTATCTGAAAATGGCTGTGGCGGTGAAGTTGCCTGAGAATGTGGAGTTGGTGGCATGTGAAACCCGCATGTGGAGCATTCGTTTGTGTGGGATGCTCACCAAGCTTCATTTCATCCTAGGCACTCAAAGGGCACTAAGCATAGAGTGTGAAAACTGAGTTTCCTGGAGAGCTGCTTGGAAGCCTGATGGTGTGTGAAGTTAGTGAGCCAAATGGAGTTGTTCTCCCACAAGAACCACTCAGCGGATCCTTCTTCAATATGCCCTTCACCAACATGCAGTGTTTCCTTGATTGAATTAGCTCTCACACCAATATTTGCGTCTAGAGCCTTTGCATTGAGGGCTATCTGAAAACGGCTGTGGCGCTGAAGTTGCCTGTGAATGTGGAGTTGGTGGCATGTGAAACCCGCATGTGGAGCATTCCTTTGTGTGGGATGCTCTACCAGGTTCATTCGTAGATAATGCACTCAAAGGGCACTAAGCATAGAATGTGAAAACTGAGTTTCCTTGAGAGCTGCTTGGAAGCCTGATGGTGTGTGAAGTTAGTGAGCCAAATGGAGTTGTTCTCCCACAAGAACCACTCGGCTGATCCTTCTTCAATATGCCCTTCACCAACATGCAGTGTTTCCTTGATTGAATTAGCTCTCACACCAATATTTGCGTCTAGAGCCTTTGCATTGAGGGCTATCTGAAAACGGCTGTGGCGCTGAAGTTGCCTGTGAATGTGGAGTTGGTGGCATGTGAAACCCGCTTGTGGAGCATTCGTTTGTGTGGGATGCTCTACCAGATTCATTCCTAGATAATGCACTCAAAGGGCACTAAGCATACAGTGTGAAAACTGAGTTTCCTTGAGAGCTGCTTGGAAGCCTGATGGTGTGTGAAGTTAGTGAGCCAAATGGAATTGTTCTCCCACAAGAACCACTCGGCTGATCCTTCTTCAATATGCCCTTCACCAACATGCAGTGTTTCCTTGATTGAATTAGCTCTCACACCAATATTTGCGTCTAGAGCCTTTGCATTGAGGGCTATCTGAAAACGGCTGTGGCGCTGAAGTTGCCTGTGAATGTGGAGTTGGTGGCATGTGAAACCCGCATGTGGAGCATTCGTTTCTGAGGGATGCTCTACCAGATTCATTCGTAGATAATGCACTCAAAGGGCACTAAGCATAGAGTGTGAAAACTGAGTTTCCTTGAGAGCTGCTTGGAAGCCTGATGGTGTGTGAAGTTAGTGAGCCAAATGGAGTTGTTCTCCCACAGGAACCATTCGGCTGATCCTTCTTCAATATGCCCTTCACCAACATGCAGTGTTTCCTTGATTGAATTAGCTCTCACACCAATATTTGCGTCTAGAGCCTTTGCATTGAGGGCTATCTGAAAATGGCTGTGGCGCTGAAGTTGCCTGTGAATGTGGAGTTGATGGCATGTGAAACCCGCATGTGGAGCATTCGTTTGTGTGGGATGCTCACCAAGTTTCATTTCAGTCCTAGGCACTCAAAGGGCACTAAGCATAGAGTGTGAAAACTGAGTTTCCTTTAGAGCTGCTTGGAAGCCTGATGGTGTGTGAAGTTAGTGAGCCAAATGGAGTTGTTCTCCCACAAGAACCACTCGGCTGATCCTTCTTCAATATGCCCTTCACCAACATGCAGTGTTTCCTTGATTGAATTAGCTCTCACACCAATATTTGCGTCTAGAGCCTTTGCATTGAGGGCTATCTGAAAATGGCTGTGGCACTGAAGTTGCCTGTGAATGTGGAGTTGGTGGCATGTGAAACCCGCTTGTGGAGCATTCGTTTGTGTGGGATGCTCTACCAGATTCATTCCTAGATAATGCACTCAAAGGGCACTAAGCATAGAGTGTGAAAACTGAGTTTCCTTTAGAGCTGCTTGGAAGCCTGATGGTGTGTGAAGTTAGTGAGCCAAATGGAGTTGTTCTCCCACAAGAACCACTCAGCGGATCCTTCTTCAATATGCCCTTCACCAACATGCAGTGTTTCCTTGATTGCATTAGCTCTCACACCAATATTTGTGTCTAGAGCCTTTGCATTGAGGGCTATCTGAAAACGGCTGTGGCACTGAAGTTGCCTGAGAATGTGGAGTTGGTTGCATGTGAAACCCGCATGTGGAGCATTCGTTTGTGTTTGATGCTCACCAAGTTTCATTTCAGTCCTAGGCACTCAAAGGGCACTAAACATAGAGTGTGAAAACTGAGTTTCCTTTAGAGCTGCTTGGAAACCTGATGGTGTGTGAAGTTAGTGAGCCAAATGGAGTTGTTCTCCCACAAGAACCACTCGGCTGATCCTTCTTCAATATGCCCTTCACCAACATGCAGTGTTTCCTTGATGGAATTAGCTCTCACACCAATATTTGCGTCTAGAGCCTTTGCATTGAGGGCTATGTGAAAACGGCTGTGGCGCTGAAGTTGCCTGTGAATGTTGAGTTGGTGGCATGTGAAACCCGCATGTGGAGCATTCGTTTGTGTGGGATGCTCTACCAGGTTCATTCCTAGATAATGCACTCAAAGTGCACTAAGCATAGAGTGTGAAAACTGAGTTTCCTTGACAGCTGCTTCGAAGCCTGATGGTGTGTGAAGTTAGTGAGCCAAATGGAGTTGTTCTCCCACAAGAACCACTCGGCTGATCTTTCTTCAATATGCCCTTCACCAACATGCAGTGTTTCCTTGATTGAATTAGCTCTCACACCAATATTTGCGTCCACAGCCTTTGCATTGAGGGCTATCTGAAAACGGCTGTGGCGCTGAAGTTGCCTGTGAATGTGGAGTTGGTGGCATGTGAAACCCGCATGTGGAGCATTCATTTGTGTGGGATGCTCTACCAGGTTCATTTCTAGATAATGCACTCAGAGGGCACTAAGCATAGAGTGTGAAAACTGAGTTTCCTTGAGAGCTGCTTGGAAGCCTGATGGTGTGTGAAGTTAGTGAGCCAAATGGAGTTGTTCTCCCACAAGAACCACTCGGCTGATCCTTCTTCAATATGCCCTTCACCAACATGCAGTGTTTCCTTGATTGAATTAGCTCTCACACCAATATTTGCGTCTAGAGCCTTTACATTGAGGGCTATCTGAAAACAGCTGTGGCGCTGAAGTTGACTGAGAATGTGGAGTTGGTGGCATGTGAAACCCGCTTGTGGAGCATTCGTTTGTGTGGGATGCTCACCAAGCTTCATCTCAGTCCTAGGCACTCAAAGCGCACTAAGCATAGAGTGCGAAAACTGAGTTTTCTGGAGAGCTGCTTCTTGGAAGCCTGATGGTGTGTGAAGTTAGTGAGCCAAATGGAGTTGTTCTCCCACAAGAACCACTCGGCTGATCCTTCTTCAATATGCCCTTCACCAACATGCAGTGTTTCCTTGATTGAATAAGCTCTGACACCAATATTTGCGTCTAGAGCCTTTGCATTGAGGGCTATCTGAAAACTCCTGTGGCGCTGAAGTTGCCTGTGAATGTGGAGTTGGTGGCATGTGAAACCCGCATGTGGAGCATTCGTTTGTGAGGGATGCTCTACCAGATTCATTCCTAGATAATGCACTCAAAGGGCACTAGGCATAGAGTGTGAAAACTGAGTTTCCTGGAGAGCTGCTTGGAAGCCTGATGCTGTGTGAAATTAGTGAGCCAAATGGAATTGTTCTCCCACAAGAACCACTCGGCTGATCCTTCTTCAATATGCCCTTCACCAACATGCAGTGTTTCCTTGATTGAATTAGCTCTCACACCAATATTTGCATCTAGAGCCTTTGCATTGAGGGCTATCTGAAAACGGCTGTGGCGGTGAAGTTGCCTGTGAATGTGGAGTTGGTGGCATGTGAAACCCGCATGTGGAGCATTCGTTTGTGTGGGATGCTCACCAAGCTTCATTTCAGTCGAAGGCACTCAAAGGGCACTAAGCATAGAGTGTGAAAACTGAGTTTCCTTGAGAGCTGCTTGGAAGCCTGATGGTGTGTGAAGTTAGTGAGCCAAATGGAGTTGTTCTCCCACAAGAACCACTCAGCGGATCCTTCTTCAATATGCCCTTCACCAACATGCAGTGTTTCCTTGATTGAATTAGCTCTCACACCAATATTTGCGTCTAGAGCCTTTGCATTGAGGGCTATCTGAAAACGGCTGTGGCACTGAAGTTGCCTGAGAATGTGGAGTTGGTGGCATGTGAAACCCGCATGTGGAGCATTCCTTTGTGTGGGATGCTCTACCAGATTCATTCCTAGATAATGCACTCAAAGGGCACTAAGCATACAGTGTGAAAACTGAGTTTCCTTGAGAGCTGCTTGGAAGCCTGATGGTGTGTGAAGTTAGTGAGCCAAATGGAATTGTTCTCCCACAAGAACCACTCGGCTGATCCTTCTTCAATATGCCCTTCACCAACATGCAGTGTTTCCTTGATTGAATTAGCTCTCACACCAATATTTGCGTCTAGATCCTTTGCTTTGAGGGCTATCTGAAAACGGCTGTGGCGCTGAAGTTGCCTGTGAATGTGGAGTTGGTGGCATGTGAAACATGCATGTGGAGCATTCGTTTGTGTGGGATGCTCTACCAGATTCATTCCTAGATAATGCACTCAAAGGGCACTAAGCATAGAGTGTGAAAACTGAGTTTCCTTGAGAGCTGCTTGGAAGCCTGATGGTGTGTGAAGTTAGTGAGCCAAATGGAGTTGTTCTCCCACAAGAACCACTCGGCTGATCCTTCTTCAATATGCCCTTCACCAACATGCAGTGTTTCCTTGATTGAATTAGCTCTCACACCAATATTTGCGTCTAGAGCCTTTGCATTGAGGGCTATCTGAAAACGGCTGTGGCGCTGAAGTTGCCTGAGAATGTGGAGTTGGTGGCATGTGAAACCCGCATGTGGAGCATTCGTTTGTGTGGGATGCTCTACCAGGTTCATTTCTAGATAATGCACTCAGAGGGCACTAAGCATAGAGTGTGAAAACTGAGTTTCCTTGAGAGCTGCTTGGAAGCCTGATGGTGTGTGAAGTTAGTGAGCCAAATGGAGTTGTTCTCCCACAAGAACCACTCGGCTGATCCTTCTTCAATATGCCCTTCACCAACATGCAGTGTTTCCTTGATTGAATTAGCTCTCACACCAATATTTGCGTCTAGAGCCTTTGCATTGAGGGTATCTGAAAACGGCTGTGGCGCTGAAGTTGCCTGAGAATGTGGAATTGGTGGCATGTGAAACCCGCATGTGGAGCATTCGTTTGTGTGGGATGCTCACCAAGTTTCATTTCAGTCCTAGGCACTCAAAGGGCACTAAAAATAGAGTGTGAAAACTAAGTTTCCTTGAGAGCTGCTTGGAAGCCTGATGGTGTGTGAAGTTAGTGAGCCAAATGGAGTTGTTCTCCCACAAGAACCACTCGGCTGATCCTTTTTCAATATGCCCTTCACCAACATGCAGTGTTTCCTTGATTGAATTAGCCCTCACACCAATATTTGCGTCTAGAGCCTTTGCATTGAGGGCTATCTGAAAACGGCTGTGGCGCTGAAGTTGCCTGAGAATGTGGAGTTGGTGGCATGTGAAACCCGCATGTGGAGCATTCGTTTGTGTTTGATGCTCACCAAGTTTCATTTCAGTCCTAGGCACTCAAAGGGCACTAAGCATAGAGTGTGAAAACTGAGTTTCCTTGAGAGCTGCTTGGAAGCCTGATGGTGTGTGAAGTTAGTGAGCCAAATGGAGTTGTTCTCCCACAAGAACCACTCGGCTGATCCTTCTTCAATATGCCCTTCACCAACATGCAGTGTTTCCTTGATTGAATTAGCTCTCACATCAGTATTTGCGTCTAGAGCCTTTGCATTCAGTGCTCTCTGAAAACGGCTGTGGCGCTGAAGTTGCCTGTGAATGTGGAGTTGGTGGCATGTGAAACCCGCATGTAGAGCATTCGTTTGTGTGGGATGCTCTACCAGATTCATTCCTAGATAATGCACTCAAAGGGCACTAAGCATAGAGTGTGAAAACTGAGTTTCCTTGAGAGATGCTTGGAAGCCTGATGGTGTGTGAAGTTAGTGAGCCAAATGGAGTTGTTCTCCCACAAGAACCACTCGGCTAATCCTTCTTCAATATGCCCTTCACCAACATGCAGTGTTTCCTTGATTGAATTAGCTCTCACACCAATATTTGCGTCTAGAGCCTTTACATTGAGGGCTATCTGAAAACGGCTGTGGCGCTGAAGTTGCCTGAGAATGTGGAGTTGCTGGCATGTGAAACCCGCATGTGGAGCATTCGTTTGTGTGGGATGCTCTACCAAGTTTATTTCTAGATAATGCACTCAAAGGCACTAAGCATAGAGTGTGAAAACTGAGTTTTCTGGAGAGCTGCTTGGAAGCCTGATGGTGTGTGAAGTTAGTGAGCCAAATGGAGTTGTTCTCCCACAAGAACCACTCGGCTGATCCTTCTTCAAAATGCCCTTCACCAACATGCAGTGTTTCCTTGATTGAATTAGCTCTCACATCAATATTTGCGTCTACAGCCTTTGCATTGAGGGTTCTCTGAAAACGGCTGTGGCGCTGAAGTTGCCTGTGAATGTGGAGTTGGTGGCATGTGAAACCCGCATGTGGAGCATTCGTTTGTGTGGGATGCTCACCAAGCTTCATTTCAGTCGAAGGCACTCAAAGGGCACTAAGCATAGAGTGTGAAAACTGAGTTTCCTTTAGAGCTGCTTGGAAACCTGATGGTGTGTGAAGTTAGTGAGCCAAATGGAGTTGTTCTCCCACAAGAACCACTCGGCTGATCCTTCTTCAATATGCCCTTCACCAACATGCAGTGTTTCCTTGATTGAATTAGCTCTCACACCAAAACTTGCGTCTAGAGCCTTTACATTGAGGGCTATCTGAAAACGGCTGTGGCGCTGAAGTTGCCTGAGAATGTGGAGTTGGTGGCATGTGAAACCCGCATGTGGAGCATTCGTTTGTGTGGGATGCTCTACCAGGTTCATTTCTAGATAATGCACTCAGAGGGCACTAAGCATAGAGTGTGAAAACTGAGTTTCCTTGAGAGCTGCTTGGAAGCCTGATGGTGTGTGAAGTTAGTGAGCCAAATGGAGTTGTTCTCCCACAAGAACCACTCGGCTGATCCTTCTTCAATATGCCCTTCACCAACATGCAGTGTTTTCTTGATTGAATTAGCTCTCACATCAGTATTTGCGTCTAGAGCCATTGCATTCAGGGCTCTCTGAAAACGGCTGTGGCGCTGAAGTTGCCTGTGAATGTGGAGTTGGTGGCATGTGAAACCCGCATGTAGAGCATTCGTTTGTGTGGGATGCTCTACCAGATTCATTCCTAGATAATGCACTCAAAGGGCACTAAGCATAGAGTGTGAAAACTTAGTTTCCTTGAGAGCTGCTTGGAAGCCTGATGGTGTGTGAAGCTAGTGAGCCAAATGGAGTTGTTCTCCCACAAGAACCACTCGGCTAATCCTTCTTCAATATGCCCTTCACCAACATGCAGTGTTTCCTTGATTGAATTAGCTCTCACACCAATATTTGCGTCTAGAGCCTTTACATTGAGGGCTATCTGAAAACGGCTGTGGCGCTGAAGTTGCCTGAGAATGTCGAGTTGCTGGCATGTGAAACCCGCATGTGCAGCATTCGTTTGTGTGGGATGCTCTACCAAGTTTATTTCTAGATAATGCACTCAAAGGCACTAAGCATAGAGTGTGAAAACTGAGTTTTCTGGAGAGCTGCTTGGAAGCCTGATGGTGTGTGAAGTTAGTGAGCCAAATGGAGTTGTTCTCCCACAAGAACCACTCGGCTGATCCTTCTTCAAAATGCCCTTCACCAACATGCAGTGTTTCCTTGATTGAATTAGCTCTCACATCAATATTTGCGTCTACAGCCTTTGCATTGAGGGTTCTCCGAAAACGGCTGTGGCGCTGAAGTTGCCTGTGAATGTGGAGTTGGTGGCATGTGAAACCCGCATGTGGAGCATTCGTTTGTGTGGGATGCTCACCAAGCTTCATTTCAGTCGAAGGCACTCAAAGGGCACTAAGCATAGAGTGTGAAAACTGAGTTTCCTTGAGAGCTGCTTGGAAACCTGATGGTGTGTGAAGTTAGTGAGCCAAATGGAGTTGTTCTCCCACAAGAACCACTCGGCTGATCCTTCTTCAATATGCCCTTCACCAACATGCAGTGTTTCCTTGATTGAATTAGCTCTCACACCAAAACTTGCGTCTAGAGCCTTTACATTGAGGGCTATCTGAAAACGGCTGTGGCGCTGAAGTTGCCTGAGAATGTGGAGTTGGTGGCATGTGAAACCCGCATGTGGAGCATTCGTTTGTGTGGGATGCTCACCAAGCTTCATTTCAGTCGAAGGCACTCAAAGGGCACTAAGCATAGAGTGTGAAAACTCAGTTTCCTTGAGAGCTGCTTGGAAGCCTGATGGTGTGTGAAGTTAGTGAGCCAAATGGAGTTGTTCTCCCACAAGAACCACTCGGCTGATCCTTCTTCAATATGCCCTTCACCAACATGCACTGTTTCCTTGATTGAATTAGCTCTCACACCAATATTTGCGTCTAGAGCCTTTGAATTGAGGGCTATCTGAACACGGCTGTGGCGCTGAAGTTGCCTGTGAATGTGGAGTTGGTGGCATGTGAAACCCGCATGTGGAGCATTCGTTTGTGTGGGATGCTCACCAAGTTTCATTTCAGTCCTAGGTACTCAAAGGGCACTAAGCATAGAGTGTGAAAACTGAGTTTCCTGGAGAGCTGCTTCTTGGAAGCCTGATGGTGTGTGAAGTTAGTGAGCCAAATGGAGTTGTTCTCCCACAAGAACCACTCGGCTGATCCTTCTTCAATATGCCCTTCACCAACATGCAGTGTTTCCTTGATTGAATTAGCTCTCACACCAATATTTGCGTCTAGAGCCTTTGGATTGAGGGCTATCTGAAAAGGGCCGCGGCGCTGAAGTTGCCTGTGAATGTGGAGTTGGTGGCATGTGAAACCCGCATGTGGAGCATTCGTTTGTGTGGGATGCTCACCAAGCTTCATTTCAGTCCTAGGCACTCAAAGGGCACTAAGCATAGAGTGTGAAAACTGAGTTTCCTTGAGAGCTGCTTGGAAGCATGATGGTGTGTGAAGTTAGTGAGCCAAATGGAGTTGTTCTCCACAAGAACCACTCGTCTGATCCTTCTTCAATATGCCCTTCACCAACATGCAGTGTTTCCTTGATTGAATTAACTCTCACACCAATCTATGCGTCCAGAGCCTTTGCATTGAGGGCTATCTGAAAATGGCTGTGGCGCTGAAGTTGCCTGAGAATGTGGAGTTGGTGGCATGTGAATCCGGCATGTGAAGCATTCGTTTGTGTGGGATGCTCTACCAGGTTCATTCCTAGATAATGCACTCAAAGGGCACTAAGCATAGAGTGTGAAAACTGAGTTTCCTTGAGAGCTGCTTGGAAGCCTGATGGTGTGTGAAGTTAGTGAGCCAAATGGAGTTGTTCTCCCACAAGAACCACTCGGCTGATCCTTCTTCAATATGCCCTTCACCAACATGCACTGTTTCCTTGATTGAATTAGCTCTCACACCAATATTTGCGTCTAGAGCCTTTGAATTGAGGGCTATCTGAACACGGCTGTGGCGCTGAAGTTGCCTGTGAATGTGGAGTTGGTGGCATGTGAAACCCGCATGTGGAGCATTCGTTTGTGTGGGATGCTCACTAAGTTTCATTTCAGTCCTAGGTACTCAAAGGGCACTAAGCATAGAGTGTGAAAACTGAGTTTCCTGGAGAGCTGCTTCTTGGAAGCCTGATGGTGTGTGAAGTTAGTGAGCCAAATGGAGTTGTTCTCCCACAAGAACCACTCGGCTGATCCTTCTTCAATATGCCCTTCACCAACATGCAGTGTTTCCTTGATTGAATTAGCTCTCACACCAATATTTGCGTCTAGAGCCTTTGCATTGAGGGCTATCTGAAAAGGGCCGCGGCGCTGAAGTTGCCTGTGAATGTGGAGTTGGTGGCATGTGAAACCCGCATGTGGAGCATTCGTTTGTGTGGGATGCTCACCAAGCTTCATTTCAGTCCTAGGCACTCAAAGGGCACTAAGCATAGAGTGTGAAAACTGAGTTTCCTTGAGAGCTGCTTGGAAGCCTGATGGTGTGTGAAGTTAGTGAGCCAGATGGAGTTGTTCTCCACAAGAACCACTCGTCTGATCCTTCTTCAATATGCCCTTCACCAACATGCAGTGTTTCCTTGATTGAATTAGCTCTCACACCAATATTTGCATCCAGAGCCTTTGCATTGAGGGCTATCTGAAAAGGGCTGTGGCGCTGAAGTTTCCAGTGAATGTGGAGTTGGTGGCATGAGAAACCCGCATGTGGAGCATTCGTTTGTGTGGGATGCTTACCAATTATCATTTCAGTCCAAGGCACTCAAAGGGCACTAAGCATAGAGTGTGAAAACTGAGTTTCCTGGAGAGCTGCTTGGAAGCCTGATGGTGTGTGAAGTTAGTGAGCCAAGTGGAGTTGTTCTCCCACAAGAACCACTCGGCTGATCCTTCTTCAATATGCCCTTCACCAACATGCAGTGTTTCCTTGATTGAATTAGCTCTCACACCAATATTTGCGTCTAGAGCCCTTGCATTGAGGGCTATCTGAAAATGGCTGTGGCGCTGAAGTTGCCTGTCAATGTGGAGTTGGTGGCATGTGAAACCCGCATGTGGAGCATTCGTTTCTGTGGGATGCTCAACCAGGTTCATTAATAGATAATGCACTCAAAGGGCACTAAGCATAGAGTGTGAAAACTGAGTTTCCTTGAGAGCTGCTTGGAAGCCTGATGGTGTGTGAAGTTAGTGAGCCAAGTGGAGTTGTTCTCCCACAAGAACCACTCGGCTGATCCTTCTTCAATATGCCCTTCACCAACATGCAGTGTTTCCTTGATTGAATTAGCTCTCACACCAATATTTGCGTCTAGAGCCCTTGCATTGAGGGCTATCTGAAAATGGCTGTGGCGCTGAAGTTGCCTGTCAATGTGGAGTTGGTGGCATGTGAAACCCGCATGTGGAGCATTCGTTTCTGTGGGATGCTCAACCAGGTTCATTCCTAGATAATGTACTCAAAGGGCACTAAGCATAGAGTGTGAAAACTGAGTTTCCTTGAGAGCTGCTTGGAAGCCTGATGGTGTGTGAAGTTAGTGAGCCAAATGGAGTTGTTCTCCCATAAGAACCACTCGGCTGATCCTTCTTCAATATGCCCTTCACCAACATGCAGTGTTTCCTTGATTGAATTAACTCTCACACCAATATTTGCGTCAAGAGCCTTTGCATTGAGGGCTATCTGAAAATGGCTGTGGCGCTGAAGTTGCCTGAGAATGTGGAGTTGGTGGCATGTGAATCCCGCATGTGAAGCATTCGTTTGTGTGGGATGCTCTACCAGGTTCATTCCTAGATAATGCACTCAAAGGGCACTAAGCATAGAGTGTGAAAACTGAGTTTCCTTGAGAGCTGCTTGGAAACCTGATGGTGTGTGAAGTTAGTGAGCCAAATGGAGTTGTTCTCCCACAAGAACCACTCGGCTGATCCTTCTTCAATATGCCCTTCACCAACATGCAGTGTTTCCTTGATTGAATTAGCTCTCACACCAATATTTGCGTCTAGAGCCTTTGCATTGAGGGCTATCTGAACACGGCTGTGGCGCTGAAGTTGCCTGTGAATGTGGAGTTGGTGGCATGTGAAACCCGCATGTGGAGCATTCGTTTGTGTGGGATGCTCACCAAGTTTCATTTCAGTCCTAGTCACTCAAAGGGCACAAAGCATAGAGTGTGAAAACTGAGTTTCCTGGAGAGCTGCTTCTTGGAAGCCTGATGGTGTGTGAAGTTAGTGAGCCAAATGGAGTTGTTCTCCCACAAGAACCACTCGGCTGATCCTTCTTCAATATGCCCTTCACCAACATGCAGTGTTTCCTTGATTGAATTAGCTCTCACACCAATATTTGCTTCTAGAGCCTTTGCATTGAGGGCTATCTGAAAAGGGCCGCGGCGCTGAAGTTGCCTGTGAATGTGGAGTTGGTGGCATGTGAAACCCGCATGTGGAGCATTCGTTTGTGTGGGATGCTCAGCAAGCTTCATTTCAGTCCTAGGAACTCAAAGGGCACTAAGCATAGAGTGTGAAAACTGAGTTTCCTTGAGAGCTGCTTGGAAGCCTGATGGTGTGTGAAGTTAGTGAGCCAAATGGAGTTGTTCTCCACAAGAACCACTCGGCTGATCCTTCTTCAATATGCCCTTCACCAACATGCAGTGTTTCCTTGATTGCATTAGCTCTCACACCAATATTTGCGTCTACAGCATTTGCATTGAGGGCTATCTGAAAACGGCTGTGGCGCTGAAGTTGCCTGTGAATGTGGAGTTGGTGGCATGAGAAACCCGCATGTGGAGCATTCGTTTGTGTGGGATGCTCACCAAGCTTCATTTCAGTCGAAGGCACTCAAAGGGCACTAAGCATAGAGTGTGAAAACTGAGTTTCCTTGAGAGCTGCTTGGAAGCCTGATGGTGTGTGAAGTTAGTGAGCCAAATGGAGTTGTTCTCCCACAAGAACCACTCGGCTGATCCTTCTTCAATATGCCCTTCACCAACATGCAGTGTTTCCTTGATTGAATTAGCTCTCACACCAATATTTGCGTCTAGAGCCCTTGCATTGAGGGCTATCTGAAAATGGCTGTGGCGCTGAAGTTGCCTGTCAATGTGGAGTTGGTGGCATGTGAAACCCGCATGTGGAGCATTCGTTTGTGTGGGATGCTCAACCAGGTTCATTCCTAAATAATGCACTCAAAGCGCACTAAGCATAGAGTGTGAAAACTGAGTTTCCTTGAGAGCTGGTTGGAAGCCTGATGGTGTGTGAAGTTAGTGAGCCAAATGGAGTTGTTCTCCCACAAGAACCACTCGGCTGATCCTTCTTCAATATGCCCTTCACCAACATGCAGTGTTTCCTTGATTGAATTAGCTCTCACACCAATATTTGCGTCCAGAGCCTTTGCATTGAGGGCTATCTGAAAATGGTTGTGGCGCTGAAGTTGCCTGAGAATGTGGAGTTGGTGGCATGTGAATCCCGCATGTGAAGCATTCGTTTGTGTGGGATGCTCTACCAGGTTCATTCCTAGATAATGCACTCAAAGGGCACTAAGCATAGAGTGTGAAAACTGAGTTTCCTTGAGAGCTGCTTGGAAGCCTGATGGTGTGTGAAGTTAGTGAGCCAAATGGAGTTGTTCTCCCACAAGAACCACTTGGCTGATCCTTCTTCAATATGCCCTTCACCAACATGCAGTGTTTCCTTGATTGAATTAGCTCTCACACCAATATTTGCGTCTAGAGCCTTTGCATTGAGGGCTATCTGAAAACGGCTGTGGCGCTGAAGTTGCCTGTGAATGTGGAGTTCGTGGCATGTGAAACCCGCATGTGGAGCATTCGTTTGTGTGGGATGCTCACCACGTTTCATTTCAGTCCTAGGTACTCAAAGGGGCACTAAGCATAGAGTGTGAAAGCTGAGTTTCCTTTAAAGCTGCTTGGAAGCCTGATAGTGTGTGAAGTTAGTGAGCCAAATGGAGTTGTTCTCCCACAAGAACCACTCAGCGGATCCTTCTTCAATATGCCCTTCACCAACATGCAGTGTTTCCTTGATTGAATTAGCTCCTCACACCAATATTTGCGTCTAGAGCCTTTGCATTGAGGGCTATCTGAAAACGGCTGTGGCGCTGAAGTTGGCTGAGAATGTGGAGTTGGTGGCATGTGAAACCCGCATGTGGAGCATTCGTTTGTGTTTGATGCTCACCAAGTTTCATTTCAGTCCTAGGCACTCAAAGGGCACTAAGCATAGAGTGTGAAAACTGAGTTTCCTTGAGAGCTGCTTGGAAGCCTGATGGTGTGTGAAGTTAGTGAGCCAAATGGAGTTGTTCTCCCACAAGAACCACTCGGCTGATCCTTCTTCAATATGCCCTTCACCAACATGCAGTGTTTCCTTGATTGAATTAGCTCTCACACCAATATTTGCGTCTAGAGCCTTTGCATTGAGGGTATCTGAAAACGGCTGTGGCGCTGAAGTTGCCTGAGAATGTGGAATTGGTGGCATGTGAAACCCGCATGTGGAGCATTCATTTGTGTGGGATGCTCACCAAGTTTCATTTCAGTCCTAGGCACTCAAAGGGCACTAACCATAGAGTGTGAAAACTAAGTTTCCTTGAGAGCTGCTTGGAAGCCTGATGGTGTGTGAAGTTAGTGAGCCAAATGGAGTTGTTCTCCCACAAGAACCACTCGGCTGATCCTTTTTCAATATGCCCTTCACCAACATGCAGTGTTTCCTTGATTGAATTAGCCCACACACCAATATTTGCGTCTAGAGCCTTTGCATTGAGGGCTATCTGAAAACGGCTGTGGCGCTGAAGTTGCCTGAGAATGTGGAGTTGCTGGCATGTGAAACCCGCATGTGGAGCATTTGTTTGTGTGGGATGCTCACCAAGCTTCATTTCAGTCGAAGGCACTCAAAGGGCACTAAGCATAGAGTGTGAAAACTGAGTTTCCTTGAGAGCTGCTTGGAAGCCTGATGGTGTGTGAAGTTAGTGAGCCAAATGGAGTTGTTCTCCCACAAGAACCACTCGGCTGATCCTTCTTCTAAATGCCCTTCACCAACATGCAGTGTTTCCTTGATTGAATTAGCTCTCACATCAATATTTGCGTCTACAGCCTTTGCATTGAGGGTTCTCTGAAAACGGCTGTGGCGCTGAAGTTGCCTGTGAATGTGGAGTTGGTGGCATGTGAAACCCGCATGTGGAGCATTCGTTTGTGTGGGATGCTCACCAAGCTTCATTTCAGTCGAAGGCACTCAAAGGGCACTAAGCATAGAGTGTGAAAACTGAGTTTCCTTTAGAGCTGCTTGGAAACCTGATGGTGTGTGAAGTTAGTGAGCCAAATGGAGTTGTTCTCCCACACGAACCACTCGGCTGATCCTTCTTCAATATGCCCTTCACCAACATGCAGTGTTTCCTTGATTGAATTAGCTCTCACACCAAAACTTGCGTCTAGAGCCTTTACATTGAGGGCTATCTGAAAACGTCTGTGGCGCTGAAGTTGCCTGAGAATGTGGAGTTGGTGGCATGTGAAACCCGCATGTGGAGCATTCGTTTGTGTGGGATGCTCACCAAGTTTCATTTCAGTCCTAGGAACTCAAAGGGCACTAAGCATAGAGTGTGAAAACTGAGTTTCCTTGAGAGCTGCTTGGAAGCCTGATGGTGTGTGAAGTTAGTGAGCCAAATGGAGTTGTTCTCCCACAAGAACCACTCGGCTGATCCTTCTTCAATATGCCCTTCACCAACATGCAGTGTTTCCTTGATTGAATTAGCTCTCACATCAGTATTTGCGTCTAGAGCCTTTGCATTCAGGGCTCTCTGAAAACGGCTGTGGCGCTGAAGTTGCATGTGAATGTGGAGTTGGTGGCATGTGAAACCCGCATGTAGAGCATTCGTTTGTGTGGGATGCTCTACCAGATTCATTCCTAGATAATGCACTCAAAGGGCACTAAGCATAGAGTGTGAAAACTGAGTTTCCTTGAGAGCTGCTTGGAAGCCTGATGGTGTGTGAAGTTAGTGAGCCAAATGGAGTTGTTCTCCCACAAGAACCACTCGGCTAATCCTTCTTCAATATGCCCTTCACCAACATGCAGTGTTTCCTTGATTGAATTAGCTCTCACACCAATATTTGCGTCTAGAGCCTTTACATTGAGGGCTATCTGAAAACGGCTGTGGCGCTGAAGTTGCCTGAGAATGTGGAGTTGCTGGCATGTGAAACCCGCATGTGCAGCATTCGTTTGTGTGGGATGCTCTACCAAGTTTATTTCTAGATAATGCACTCAAAGGGCACTAAGCATAGAGTGTGAAAACTGAGTTTTCTGGAGAGCTGCTTGGAAGCCTGATGGTGTGTGAAGTTAGTGAGCCAAATGGAGTTGTTCTCCCACAAGAACCACTCGGCTGATCCTTCTTCAAAATGCCCTTCACCAACATGCAGTGTTTCCTTGATTGAATTAGCTCTCACACCAATATTTGCGTCTAGAGCCTTTGCATTGAGGGCTATCTGAAAACGGCTGTGGCGCTGAAGTTGCCTGTGAATGTGGAGTTGGTGGCATGTGAAACCCGTATGTGGAGCATTCATTTGTGTGGGATGCTCACCAAGCTTCATTTCAGTCGAAGGCACTCAAAGGGCACTAAGCATAGAGTGTGAAAACTGAGTTTCCTTTAGATCTGCTTGGAAACCTGATAGTGTGTGAAGTTAGTGAGCCAAATGGAGTTGTTCTCCCACAAGAACCACTCGGCTGATCCTTCTTCAATATGCCCTTCACCAACATGCAGTGTTTCCTTGATTGAATTAGCTCTCACACCAAAACTTGCGTCTAGAGCCTTTACATTGAGGGCTATCTGAAAACGGCTGTGGCGCTGAAGTTGCCTGAGAATGTGGAGTTGGTGGCATGTGAAACCCGCATGTGGAGCATTCGTTTGTGTGGGATGCTCTACCAGGTTCATTCCTAGATAATGCACTCAGAGGGAACTAAGCATAGAGTGTGAAAACTGAGTTTCCTTGAGAGCTGCATGGAAGCCTGATGGTGTGTGAAGTTAGTGAGCCAAATGGAGTTGTTCTCCCACAAGAACCACTCGGCTGATCCTTCTTCAATATGCCCTTCACCAACATGCAGTGTTTCCTTGATTGCATTAGCTCTCACACCAATATTTGCGTCTAGAGCCTTTACATTGAGGGCTATCTGAAAACGGCTGTGGCGCTGAAGTTGCCTGTGAATGTGGAGTTGGTGGCATGTGAAACCCGCATGTGGAGCATTCGTTTGTGTGGGATGCTCACCAAGCTTCATTTCAGTCGAAGGCATTCAAAGGGCACTAAGCATAGAGTGTGAAAACTGAGTTTCCTTGAGAGCTGCTTGGAAGCCTGATGGTGTGTGAAGTTAGTGAGCCAAATGGAGTTGTTCTCCCACAAGAACCACTCGGCTGATCCTTCTTCAATATGCCCTTCACCAACATGCAGTGTTTCCTTGATTGAATTAACTCTCACACCAATCTATGCGTCCAGAGCCTTTGCATTGAGGGCTATCTGAAAATGGCTGTGGCGCTGAAGTTGCCTGAGAATGTGGAGTTGGTGGCATGTGAATCCCGCATGTGAAGCATTCGTTTGTGTGGGATGCTCTACCAGGTTCATTCCTAGATAATGCACTCAAAGGGCACTAAGCATAGAGTGTGAAAACTGAGTTTCCTTGAGAGCTGCTTGGAAGCCTGATGGTGTGTGAAGTTAGTGAGCCAAATGGAGTTGTTCTCCCACAAGAACCACTCGGCTGATCCTTCTTCAATATGCCCTTCACCAACATGCAGTGTTTCCTTGATTGAATTAGCTCTCACACCAATATTTGCGTCTAGAGCCTTTGCATTGAGGGCTATCTGAAAAGGGCCGCGGCGCTGAAGTTGCCTGTGAATCTGGAGTTGGTGGCATGTGAAACCCGCATGTGGAGCATTCGTTTGTGTGGGATGCTCACCAAGCTTCATTTCAGTCCTAGGCACTCAAAGGGCACTAAGCATAGAGTGTGAAAACAAATGAGTTTCCTTGAGAGCTGCTTGGAAGCCTGATGGTGTGTGAAGTTAGTGAGCCAAATGGAGTTGTTCTCCACAAGAACCACTCGGCTGATCCTTCTTCAATATGCCCTTCACCAACATGCAGTGTTTCCTTGATTGAATTAGCTCTCACACCAATATTTGCATCCAGAGCCTTTGCATTGAGGGCTATCTGAAAAGGGCTGTGGCGCTGAAGTTTCCAGTGAATGTGGAGTTGGTGGCATGAGAAACCCGCATGTGGAGCATTCATTTGTGTGGGATGCTTACCAATTATCATTTCAGTCGAAGGCAATCAAAGGGCACTAAGCATAGAGTGTGAAAACTGAGTTTCCTTGAGAGCTGCTTGGAAGCCTGATGGTGTGTGAAGTTAGTGAGCCAAGTGGAGTTGTTCTCCCACAAGAACCACTCGGCTGATCCTTCTTCAATATGCCCTTCACCAACATGCAGTGTTTCCTTGATTGAATTAGCTCTCACACCAATATTTGCGTCTAGAGCCCTTGCATTGAGGGCTATCTGAAAATGGCTGTGGCGCTGAAGTTGCCTGTCAATGTGGAGTTGGTGGCATGTGAAACCCGCATGTGGAGCATTCGTTTCTGTGGGATGCTCAACCAGGTTCATTCCTAGATAATGCACTCAAAGGGCACTAAGCATAGAGTGTGAAAACTGAGTTTCCTTGAGAGCTGCTTGGAAGCCTGATGGTGTGTGAAGTTAGTGAGCCAAGTGGAGTTGTTCTCCCACAAGAACCACTCGGCTGATCCTTCTTCAATATGCCCTTCACCAACATGCAGTGTTTCCTTGATTGAATTAGCTCTCACACCAATATTTGCGTCTAGAGCCCTTGCATTGAGGGCTATCTGAAAATGGCTGTGGCGCTGAAGTTGCCTGTCAATGTGGAGTTGGTGGCATGTGAAACGCCCGCATGTGGAGCATTCGTTTCTGTGGGATGCTCAACCAGGTTCATTCCTAGATAATGTACTCAAAGGGCACTAAGCATAGAGTGTGAAAACTGAGTTTCCTTGAGAGCTGCTTGGAAGCCTGATGGTGTGTGAAGTTAGTGAGCCAAATGGAGTTGTTCTCCCACAAGAACCACTCGGCCGATCCTTCTTCAATATGCCCCTTCACCAACATGCAGTGTTTCCTTGATTGAATTAACTCTCACACCAATATTTGCGTCAACAGCCTTTGCATTGAGGGCTATCTGAAAATGGCTGTGGCGCTGAAGTTGCCTGAGAATGTGGAGTTGGTGGCATGTGAATCCCGCATGTGAAGCATTCGTTTGTGTGGGATGCTCTACCAGGTTCATTCCTAGATAATGCACTCAAAGGGCACTAAGCATAGAGTGTGAAAACTGAGTTTCCTTGAGAGCTGCTTGGAAGCCTGATGGTGTGTGAAGTTAGTGAGCCAAATGGAGTTGTTCTCCCACAAGAACCACTCGGCTGATCCTTCTTCAATATGCCCTTCACCAACATGCAGTGTTTCCTTGATTGAATTAGCTCTCACACCAATATTTGCTTCTAGAGCCTTTGCATTGAGGGCTATCTGAACACGGCTGTGGCGCTGAAGTTGCCTGTGAATGTGGAGTTGGTGGCATGTGAAACCCGCATGTGGAGCATTCGTTTGTGTGGGATGCTCACCAAGTTTCATTTCAGTCCTAGTCACTCAAAGGGCACAAAGCATAGAGTGTGAAAACTGAGTTTCCTGGAGAGCTGCTTCTTGGAAGCCTGATGGTGTGTGAAGTTAGTGAGCCAAATGGAGTTGTTCTCCCACAAGAACCACTCGGCTGATCCTTCTTCAATATGCCCTTCACCAACATGCAGTGTCTCCTTGATTGAATTAGCTCTCACACCAATATTTGCGTCAAGAGCCTTTGCATTGAGGGCTATCTGAAAAGGGCCGCGGCGCTGAAGTTGCCTGTGAATGTGGAGTTGGTGGCATGTGAAACCCGCATGTGGAGCATTCGTTTGTGTGGGATGCTCACCAAGCTTCATTTCAGTCCTAGGCACTCAAAGGGCACTAAGCATAGAGTGTGAAAACTGAGTTTCCTTGAGAGCTGCTTGAAGCCTAATAGTGTGTGAAGTTAGTGAGCCAAATGGAGTTGTTCTCCACAAGAACCACTCGGCTGATCCTTCTTCAATATGCCCTTCACCAACATGCAGTGTTTCCTTGATTGAATTAGCTCTCACACCAATATTTGCGTCCAGAGCCTTTGCATTGAGGGCTATCTGAAAATGGTTGTGGCGCTGAAGTTGCCTGAGAATGTGGAGTTGGTGGCATGTGAATCCCGCATGTGAAGCATTCGTTTGTGTGGGATGCTCAACCAGGTTCATTCCTAGATAATGCACTCAAAGGGCACTAAGCATAGAGTGTGAAAACTGAGTTTCCTTGAGAGCTGCTTGGAAGCCTGATGGTGTGTGAAGTTAGTGAGCCAAATGGAGTTGTTCTCCCACAAGAACCACTCGGCTGATCCTTCTTCAAAATGCCCTTCACCAACATGCAGTGTTTCCTTGATTGAATTAGCTCTCACACCAATATTTGCGTCTAGAGCCTTTGCATTGAGGGCTATCTGAAAACGGCTGTGGCGCTGAAGTTGCCTGTGAATGTGGAGTTCGTGGCATGTGAAACCCGCATGTGGAGCATTCGTTTGTGTGGGATGCTCACCACGTTTCATTTCAGTCCTAGGTACTCAAAGGGCACTAAGCATAGAGTGTGAAAACTGAGTTTCCTGGAGAGCTGCTTGGAAGCCTGATGGTGTGTGAAGTTAGTGAGCCAAATGGAGTTGTTCTCCCACAAGAACCACTCGGCTAATCCTTCTTCAATATGCCCTTCACCAACATGCAGTGTTTCCTTGATTGAATTAGCTCTCACACCAATATTTGCGTCTAGAGCCTTTGCATTGAGGGCTATCTGAAAACGGCTGCGGCGCTGAAGTTGCCTGTGAATGTGGAGTTGGTGGCATGTGAAACCCGCATGTGGAGCATTCGTTTGTGTGGGATGCTCACCAAGCTTCATTTCAGTCCTAGGCACTCAAAGGGCACTAAGCATAGAGTGTGAAAACTGAGTTTCCTTGAGAGCTGCTTGGAAGCCTGATGGTGTGTGAAGTTAGTGAGCCAAATGGAGTTGTTCTCCCACAAGAACCACTCGGCTGATCCTTCTTCAATATGCCCTTCACCAACATGCAGTGTTTCCTTGATTGAATTAGCTCTCACACCAATATTTGCATCCAGAGCCTTTGCATTGAGGGCTGTCTGAAAACTTCTGTGGCGCTGAAGTTGTCTGAGAATGTGGAGTTGGTGGCATGTGAAACCCGCATGTGGAGCATTCGTTTGTGTGGGATGCTCTACCAGGTTCATTCCTAGATAATGCACTCAAAGGGCACTAAGCATAGAGTGTGAAAACTGAGTTTCCTTGAGAGCTGCTTGGAAGCCTGATGGTGTGTGAAGTTAGTGAGCCAAATGGAGTTGTTCTCCCACAAGAACCACTCGGCTGATCCTTCTTCAATATGCCCTTCACCAACATGCAGTGTTTCCTTGGTTGAATTAGCTCTCACACCAATATTTGTGTCTAGAGCCTTTGCATTGAGGGCTATCTGAAAACGACTGTGGCGCTGAAGTTGCCTGTGAATGTGGAGTTGGTGGCATGTGAAAACCGTATGTGGAGCATTCGTTTGTGTGGGATGCTCTACCAGGTTCATTCCTAGATAATGCACTCAAAGGGCACTAAGCATAGAGTGTGAAAACTGAGTTTCCTTGAGAGCTGCTTGGAAGCCTGATGGTGTGTGAAGTTAGTGAGCCAAATGGAGTTGTTCTCCCACAAGAACCACTCGGCTGATCCTTCTTCAATATGCCCTTCACCAACATGCAGTGTTTCCTTGATTGAATTAACTCTCACACCAATCTATGCGTCCAGAGCCTTTGCATTGAGGGCTATCTGAAAACGGCTGTGGCGCTGAAGTTGCCTGAGAATATGGAGTTGGTGGCATGTGAAACCCGCATGTGGAGCATTCGTTTGTGTGGGATGCTCTACCAGGTTCATTCCTAGATAATGCACTCAAAGGGCACTAAGCATAGAGTGTGAGAACTGTGTTTCCTTGAGAGCTGCTTGGAAGCCTGATGGTGTGTGAAGTTAGTGAGCCAAATGGAGTTGTTCTCCCACAAGAACCACTCAGCTGATCCTTCTTCAATATGCCCTTCACCAACATGCAGTGTTTTCTTGATTGCATTAGCTCTCACACCAATATTTGCGTCCAGAGCCTTTGCATTGAGGGCTGTCTGAAAACTGCTGTGGCGCTGAAGTTGTCTGGGAATGTGGAGTTGGTGGCATGTGAAACCCGCATGTGGAGCATTCGTTTGTGTGGGATGCTCTACCAAGTTCATTCCTAGATAATGCACTCAAAGGGCACTAAGCATAGAGTGTGAAAACTGAGTTTCCTTGAGAGCTGCTTGGAAGCCTGATGGTGTGTGAAGTTAGTGAGCCAAATGGAGTTGTTCTCCCACAAGAACCACTCGGCTGATCCTTCTTCAATATGCCCTTCACCAACATGCAGTGTTTCCTTGGTTGAATTAGCTCTCACACCAATATTTGTGTCTAGAGCCTTTGCATTGAGGGCTATCTGAAAACGGACTGTGGCGCTGAAGTTGCCTGTGAATGTGGAGTTCGTGGCATGTGAAAACCGTATGTGGAGCATTCGTTTGTGTGGGATGCTCTACCAGGTTCATTCCTAGATAATGCACTCAAAGGGCACTAAGCATAGAGTGTGAAAACTGAGTTTCCTTGAGAGCTGCTTGGAAGCCTGATGGTGTGTGAAGTTAGTGAGCCAAATGGAGTTGTTCTCCCACAAGAACCACTCGGCTGATCCTTCTTCAATATGCCCTTCACCAACATGCAGTGTTTCCTTGATTGAATTAACTCTCACACCAATCTATGCGTCCAGAGCCTTTGCATTGAGGGCTATCTGAAAACGGCTGTGGCGCTGAAGTTGCCTGAGAATATGGAGTTGGTGGCATGTGAAACCCGCATGTGGAGCATTCGTTTGTGTGGGATGCTCTACCAGGTTCATTCCTAGATAATGCACTCAAAGGGCACTAAGCATAGAGTGTGAAAACTGAGTTTCCTTGAGAGCTGCTTGGAAGCCTGATGGTGTGTGAAGTTAGTGAGCCAAATGGAGTTGTTCTCCCACAAGAACCACTCGGCTGATCCTTCTTCAATATGCCCTTCACCAACATGCAGTGTTTTCTTGATTGCATTAGCTCTCACACCAATATTTGCGTCCAGAGCCTTTGCATTGAGGGCTGTCTGAAAACTGCTGTGGCGCTGAAGTTGTCTGGGAATGTGGAGTTGGTGGCATGTGAAACCCGCATGTGGAGCATTCGTTTGTGTGGGATGCTCTAACAGGTTCATTCCTAGATAATGCACTCAGAGGGAACTAAGCATAGAGTGTGAAAACTGAGTTTCCTTGAGAGCTGCTTGGAAGCCTGATGGTGTGTGAAGTTAGTGAGCCAAATGGAGTTGTTCCCCCACAAGAACCACTCGGCTGATCCTTCTTCAATATGCCCTTCACCAACATGCAGTGTTTCCTTGGTTGAATTAGCTCTCACACCAATATTTGTGTCTAGAGCCTTTGCATTGAGGGCTATCTGAAAACGACTGTGGCGCTGAAGTTGCCTGTGAATGTGGAGTTGGTGGCATGTGAAAACCGTATGTGGAGCATTCATTTGTTTGGGATGCTCTACCAGGTTCATTCCTAGATAATGCACTCAAAGGGCACTAAGCATAGAGTGTGAAAACTGAGATTCCTTGAGAGCTGCTTGGAAGCCTGATGGTGTGTGAAGTTAGTGAGCCAAATGGAGTTGTTCTCCCACAAGAACCACTCGGCTGATCCTTCTTCAATATGCCCTTCACCAACATGCAGTGTTTCCTTGATTGCATTAGCTCTCACACCAATATTTGCGTCCAGAGCCTTTGCATTGAGGGCTGTCTGAAAACTGCTGTGGCGCTGAAGTTGCCTGTGAATGTGGAGTTGGTGGCATGTGAAACCCGCATGTGGAGCATTCGTTTGTGTGGGATGCTCTAACAGGTTCATTCCTAGATAATGCACTCAGAGGGAACTAAGCATAGAGTGTGAAAACTGAGTTTCCTTGAGAGCTGCTTGGAAGCCTGATGGTGTGTGAAGTTAGTGAGCCAAATGGAGTTGTTCCCCCACAAGAACCACTCGGCTGATCCTTCTTCAATATGCCCTTCACCAACATGCAGTGTTTCCTTGGTTGAATTAGCTCTCACACCAATATTTGTGTCTAGAGCCTTTGCATTGAGGGCTATCTGAAAACGACTGTGGCGCTGAAGTTGCCTGTGAATGTGGAGTTGGTGGCATGTGAAAACCGTATGTGGAGCATTCATTTGTTTGGGATGCTCTACCAGGTTCATTCCTAGATAATGCACTCAAAGGGCACTAAGCATAGAGTGTGAAAACTGAGTTTCCTTGAGAGCTGCTTGGAAGCCTGATGGTGTGTGAAGTTAGTGAGCCAAATGGAGTTGTTCTCCCACAAGAACCACTCGGCTGATCCTTCTTCAATATGCCCTTCACCAACATGCAGTGTTTCCTTGATTGAATTAGCTCTCACACCAATATTTGTGTCTAGAGCCTTTGCATTGAGGGCTATCTGAAAACGGCTGTGGGGCTGAAGTTGCCTGTGAATGTGGAGTTGGTGGCATGTGAAACCCGCATGTGGAGCATTCGTTTGTGTGGGATGCTCAGGAAGCTTCATTTCAGTCCTAGGCACTCAAAGGGCACTAAGCATAGAGTGTGAAAACTGAGTTTCCTTGAGAGCTGCTTGGAAGCCTAATAGTGTGTGAAGTTAGTGAGCCAAATGGAGTTGTTCTCCACAAGAACCACTCGGCTGATCCTTCTTCAATATGCCCTTCACCAACATGCAGTGTTTCCTTGATTGAATTAGCTCTCACACCAATATTTGCGTCCAGAGCCTTTGCATTGAGGGCTATCTGAAAATGGTTGTGGCGCTGAAGTTGCCTGAGAATGTGGAGTTGGTGGCATGTGAATCCCGCATGTGAAGCATTCGTTTGTGTGGGATGCTCAACCAGGTTCATTCCTAGATAATGCACTCAAAGGGCACTAAGCATAGAGTGTGAAAACTGAGTTTCCTTGAGAGCTGCTTGGAAGCCTGATGGTGTGTGAAGTTAGTGAGCCAAATGGAGTTGTTCTCCCACAAGAACCACTCGGCTGATCCTTCTTCAAAATGCCCTTCACCAACATGCAGTGTTTCCTTGATTGAATTAGCTCTCACACCAATATTTGCGTCTAGAGCCTTTGCATTGAGGGCTATCTGAAAACGGCTGTGGCGCTGAAGTTGCCTGTGAATGTGGAGTTCGTGGCATGTGAAACCCGCATGTGGAGCATTCGTTTGTGTGGGATGCTCACCACGTTTCATTTCAGTCCTAGGTACTCAAAGGGCACTAAGCATAGAGTGTGAAAACTGAGTTTCCTGGAGAGCTGCTTGGAAGCCTGATGGTGTGTGAAGTTAGTGAGCCAAATGGAGTTGTTCTCCCACAAGAACCACTCGGCTGATCCTTCTTCAATATGCCCTTCACCAACATGCAGTGTTTCCTTGATTGAATTAGCTCTCACACCAATATTTGCGTCTAGAGCCTTTGCATTGAGGGCTATCTGAAAACGGCTGTGAATGTGGAGTTGCCTGTGAATGTGGAGTTGGTGGCATGTGAAACCCGCATGTGGAGCATTCGTTTGTGTGGGATGCTCACCAAGCTTCATTTCAGTCCTAGGCACTCAAAGGGCACTAAGCATAGAGTGTGAAAACTGAGTTTCCTTGAGAGCTGCTTGGAAGCCTGATGGTGTGTGAAGTTAGTGAGCCAAATGGAGTTGTTCTCCCACAAGAACCACTCGGCTGATCGTTCTTCAATATGCCCTTCACCAACATGCAGTGTTTTCTTGATTGAATTAGCTCTCACACCAATATTTGCATCCAGAGCCTTTGCATTGAGGGCTGTCTGAAAACTTCTGTGGCGCTGAAGTTGTCTGAGAATGTGGAGTTGGTGGCATGTGAAACCCGCATGTGGAGCATTCGTTTGTGTGGGATGCTCTACCAGGTTCATTCCTAGATAATGCACTCAAAGGGCACTAAGCATAGAGTGTGAAAACTGAGTTTCCTTGAGAGCTGCTTGGAAGCCTGATGGTGTGTGAAGTTAGTGAGCCAAATGGAGTTGTTCTCCCACAAGAACCACTCGGCTGATCCTTCTTCAATATGCCCTTCACCAACATGCAGTGTTTCCTTGGTTGAATTAGCTCTCACACCAATATTTGTGTCTAGAGCCTTTGCATTGAGGGCTATCTGAAAACGACTGTGGCGCTGAAGTTGCCTGTGAATGTGGAGTTGGTGGCATGTGAAAACCGTATGTGGAGCATTCGTTTGTGTGGGATGCTCTACCAGGTTCATTCCTAGATAATGCACTCAAAGGGCACTAAGCATAGAGTGTGAAAACTGAGTTTCCTTGAGAGCTGCTTGGAAGCCTGATGGTGTGTGAAGTTAGTGAGCCAAATGGAGTTGTTCTCCCACAAGAACCACTCGGCTGATCCTTCTTCAATATGCCCTTCACCAACATGCAGTGTTTCCTTGATTGAATTAACTCTCACACCAATCTATGCGTCCAGAGCCTTTGCATTGAGGGCTATCTGAAAACGGCTGTGGCGCTGAAGTTGCCTGAGAATATGGAGTTGGTGGCATGTGAAACCCGCATGTGGAGCATTCGTTTGTGTGGGATGCTCTACCAGGTTCATTCCTAGATAATGCACTCAAAGGGCACTAAGCATAGAGTGTGAGAACTGTGTTTCCTTGAGAGCTGCTTGGAAGCCTGATGGTGTGTGAAGTTAGTGAGCCAAATGGAGTTGTTCTCCCACAAGAACCACTCAGCTGATCCTTCTTCAATATGCCCTTCACCAACATGCAGTGTTTTCTTGATTGCATTAGCTCTCACACCAATATTTGCGTCCAGAGCCTTTGCATTGAGGGCTGTCTGAAAACTGCTGTGGCGCTGAAGTTGTCTGGGAATGTGGAGTTGGTGGCATGTGAAACCCGCATGTGGAGCATTCGTTTGTGTGGGATGCTCTACCAAGTTCATTCCTAGATAATGCACTCAAAGGGCACTAAGCATAGAGTGTGAAAACTGAGTTTCCTTGAGAGCTGCTTGGAAGCCTGATGGTGTGTGAAGTTAGTGAGCCAAATGGAGTTGTTCTCCCACAAGAACCACTCGGCTGATCCTTCTTCAATATGCCCTTCACCAACATGCAGTGTTTCCTTGGTTGAATTAGCTCTCACACCAATATTTGTGTCTAGAGCCTTTGCATTGAGGGCTATCTGAAAACGACTGTGGCGCTGAAGTTGCCTGTGAATGTGGAGTTCGTGGCATGTGAAAACCGTATGTGGAGCATTCGTTTGTGTGGGATGCTCTACCAGGTTCATTCCTAGATAATGCACTCAAAGGGCACTAAGCATAGAGTGTGAAAACTGAGTTTCCTTGAGAGCTGCTTGGAAGCCTGATGGTGTGTGAAGTTAGTGAGCCAAATGGAGTTGTTCTCCCACAAGAACCACTCGGCTGATCCTTCTTCAATATGCCCTTCACCAACATGCAGTGTTTCCTTGATTGAATTAACTCTCACACCAATCTATGCGTCCAGAGCCTTTGCATTGAGGGCTATCTGAAAACGGCTGTGGCGCTGAAGTTGCCTGAGAATATGGAGTTGGTGGCATGTGAAACCCGCATGTGGAGCATTCGTTTGTGTGGGATGCTCTACCAGGTTCATTCCTAGATAATGCACTCAAAGGGCACTAAGCATAGAGTGTGAAAACTGAGTTTCCTTGAGAGCTGCTTGGAAGCCTGATGGTGTGTGAAGTTAGTGAGCCAAATGGAGTTGTTCTCCCACAAGAACCACTCGGCTGATCCTTCTTCAATATGCCCTTCACCAACATGCAGTGTTTTCTTGATTGCATTAGCTCTCACACCAATATTTGCGTCCAGAGCCTTTGCATTGAGGGCTGTCTGAAAACTGCTGTGGCGCTGAAGTTGTCTGGGAATGTGGAGTTGGTGGCATGTGAAACCCGCATGTGGAGCATTCGTTTGTGTGGGATGCTATACCAAGTTCATTCCTAGATAATGCACTCAGAGGGAACTAAGCATAGAGTGTGAAAACTGAGTTTCCTTGAGAGCTGCTTGGAAGCCTGATGGTGTGTGAAGTTAGTGAGCCAAATGGAGTTGTTCCCCCACAAGAATCACTCGGCTGATCCTTCTTCAATATGCCCTTCACCAACATGCAGTGTTTCCTTGGTTGAATTAGCTCTCACACCAATATTTGTGTCTAGAGCCTTTGCATTGAGGGCTATCTGAAAACGACTGTGGCGCTGAAGTTGCCTGTGAATGTGGAGTTGGTGGCATGTGAAAACCGTATGTGGAGCATTCATTTGTTTGGGATGCTCTACCAGGTTCATTCCTAGATAATGCACTCAAAGGGCACTAAGCATAGAGTGTGAAAACTGAGTTTCCTTGAGAGCTGCTTGGAAGCCTGATGGTGTGTGAAGTTAGTGAGCCAAATGGAGTTGTTCTCCCACAAGAACCACTCGGCTGATCCTTCTTCAATATGCCCTTCACCAACATGCAGTGTTTCCTTGATTGAATTAGCTCTCACACCAATATTTGTGTCTAGAGCCTTTGCATTGAGGGCTATCTGAAAACGGCTGTGGGGCTGAAGTTTCCTGTGAATGTGGAGTTGGTGGCATGTGAAACCCGCATGTGGAGCATTCGTTTGTGTGGGATGCTCACCAAGCTTCATTTCAGTCCTAGGCACTCAAAGGGCACTAAGCATAGAGTGTGAAAACTGAGTTTCCTTGAGAGCTGCTTGGAAGCCTGATGGTGTGTGAAGTTAGTGAGCCAAATGGAGTTGTTCTCCACACAAGAACCACTTGGCTGATCCTTCTTCAATATGCCCTTCACCAACATGCAGTGTTTCCTTGATTGAATTAGCTCTCACACCAATCTATGCGTCTAGAGCCCTTGCATTGAGGGCTATCTGAAAACGGCTGTGGCGCTGAAGTTGCCTGTGAATGTGGAGTTGGTGGCATGTGAAACCCGCATGTGGAGCATTCGTTTGTGTGGGATGCTCTACCAGGTTCATTCCTAGATAATGCACTCAAAGGGCACTAAGCATAGAGTGTGAAAACTGAGTTTCCTTGAGAGCTGCTTGGAAGCCTGATGGTGTGTGAAGTTAGTGAGCCAAATGGAGTTGTTCTCCCACAAGAACCACTCGGCTGATCCTTCTTCAATATGCCCTTCACCAACATGCAGTGTTTCCTTGATTGAATTAGCTCTCACACCAATATTTGCGTCCAGAGCCTTTGCATTGAGGGCTATCTGAAAACGGCTGTGGCGCTGAAGTTGCCTGAGAATGTGGAGTTGGTGGCATGTGAAACCCGCATGTGGAGCATTCGTTTGTGTGGGATGCATACCAAGTTTCATTTCAGTCCAAGGCACTCAAAGGGCACTAAGCATAGAGTGTGAAAACTGAGTTTCCTTGAGAGCTGCTTGGAAGCCTGATGGTGTGTGAAGTTAGTGAGCCAAATGGAGTTGTTCTCCCACAAGAACCACTCGGCTGATCCTTCTTCAATATGCCCTTCACCAACATGCAGTGTTTTCTTGATTGTATTTGCTCTCACACCAATATTTGCGTCCAGAGCCTTTGCATTGAGGGCTGTCTGAAAACGGCTGTGGCGCTGAAGTTGTCTGAGAATGTGGAGTTGGTGGCATGTGAAACCCGCATGTGGAGCATTCGTTTGTGTGGGATGCTCTACCAGGTTCATTCCTAGATAATGCACTCAAAGGGCACTAAGCATAGAGTGTGAAAACTGAGTTTCCTTGAGAGCTGCTTGGAAGCCTGATGGTGTGTGAAGTTAGTGAGCCAAATGGAGTTGTTCTCCCACAAGAACCACTCGGCTGATCCTTCTTCAATATGCCCTTCACCAACATGCAGTGTTTCCTTGGTTGAATTAGCTCTCACACCAATATTTGTGTCTAGAGCCTTTGCATTGAGGGTTCTCTGAAAACGGCTGTGGCGCTGAAGTTGCCTGTGAATGTGGAGTTGGTGGCATGTGAAAACCGTATGTGGAGCATTCGTTTGTGTGGGATGCTCTACCAGGTTCATTCCTAGATAATGCACTCAAAGGGCACTAAGCATAGAGTGTGAAAACTGAGTTTCCTTGAGAGCTGCTTGGAAGCCTGATGGTGTGTGAAGTTAGTGAGCCAAATGGAGTTGTTCTCCCTCAAGAACCACTCGGCTGATCCTTCTTCAATATGCCCTTCACCAACATGCAGTGTTTCCTTGATTGAATTAGCTCTCACACCAATATTTGCGTCTAGAGCCTTTGCATTGAGGGCTATCTGAAAACGGCTGTGGCGCTGAAGTTGCCTGTGAAAGTGAAGTTGGTGGCATGTGAAACCCGCATGTGGAGCATTCGTTTGTGTGGGATGCTCACCAAGCTTCATTTCAGTCCTTGGCACTCAAAGGGCACTAAGCATAGAGTGTGAAAACTGAGTTTCCTTGAGAGCTGCTTGGAAGCCTGATGGTGTGTGAAGTTAGTGAGCCAAATGGAGTTGTTCTCCCACAAGAACCACTTGGCTGATCCTTCTTCAATATGCCCTTCACCAACATGCAGTGTTTCCTTGATTGAATTAGCTCTCACACCAATCTATGCGTCTAGAGCCCTTGCATTGAGGGCTATCTGAAAACGGCTGTGGCGCTGAAGTTGCCTGTGAATGTGGAGTTGGTGGCATGTGAAACCCGCATGTGGAGCATTCGTTTGTGTGGGATGCTCTACCAGGTTCATTCCTAGATAATGCACTCAAAGGGCACTAAGCATAGAGTGTGAAAACTGAGTTTCCTTGAGAGCTGCTTGGAAGCCTGATGGTGTGTGAAGTTAGTGAGCCAAATGGAGTTGTTCTCCCACAAGAACCACTCGGCTGATCCTTCTTCAATATGCCCTTCACCAACATGCAGTGTTTCCTTGATTGAATTAGCTCTCACACCAATATTTGCGTCTAGAGCCTTTGCATTGAGGGCTATCTGAAAAGGGCCGCGGCGCTGAAGTTGCCTGTGAATGTGGAGTTGGTGGCATGTGAAACCCGCATGTGGAGCATTCGTTTGTGTGGGATGCTCACCAAGCTTCATTACAGTCCTAGGCACTCAAAGGGCACTAAGCATAGAGTGTGAAAACTGAGTTTCCTTGAGAGCTGCTTGGAAGCCTAATAGTGTGTGAAGTTAGTGAGCCAAATGGAGTTGTTCTCCACAAGAACCACTCGGCTGATCCTTCTTCAATATGCCCTTCACCAACATGCAGTGTTTCCTTGATTGAATTAGCTCTCACACCAATATTTGCGTCCAGAGCCTTTGCATTGAGGGCTATCTGAAAATGGTTGTGGCGCTGAAGTTGCCTGAGAATGTGGAGTTGGTGGCATGTGAATCCCGCATGTGAAGCATTCGTTTGTGTGGGATGCTCAACCAGGTTCATTCCTAGATAATGCACTCAAAGGGCACTAAGCATAGAGTGTGAAAACTGAGTTTCCTTGAGAGCTGCTTGGAAGCCTGATGGTGTGTGAAGTTAGTGAGCCAAATGGAGTTGTTCTCCCACAAGAACCACTCGGCTGATCCTTCTTCAAAATGCCCTTCACCAACATGCAGTGTTTCCTTGATTGAATTAGCTCTCACACCAATATTTGCGTCTAGAGCCTTTGCATTGAGGGCTATCTGAAAACGGCTGTGGCGCTGAAGTTGCCTGTGAATGTGGAGTTCGTGGCATGTGAAACCCGCATGTGGAGCATTCGTTTGTGTGGGATGCTCACCACGTTTCATTTCAGTCCTAGGTACTCAAAGGGCACTAAGCATAGAGTGTGAAAACTGAGTTTCCTGGAGAGCTGCTTGGAAGCCTGATGGTGTGTGAAGTTAGTGAGCCAAATGGAGTTGTTCTCCCACAAGAACCACTCGGCTGATCCTTCTTCAATATGCCCTTCACCAACATGCAGTGTTTCCTTGATTGAATTAGCTCTCACACCAATATTTGCGTCTAGAGCCTTTGCATTGAGGGCTATCTGAAAACGGCTGCGGCGCTGAAGTTGCCTGTGAATGTGGAGTTGGTGGCATGTGAAACCCGCATGTGGAGCATTCGTTTGTGTGGGATGCTCACCAAGCTTCATTTCAGTCCTAGGCACTCAAAGGGCACTAAGCATAGAGTGTGAAAACTGAGTTTCCTTGAGAGCTGCTTGGAAGCCTGATGGTGTGTGAAGTTAGTGAGCCAAATGGAGTTGTTCTCCCACAAGAACCACTCGGCTGATCCTTCTTCAATATGCCCTTCACCAACATGCAGTGTTTCCTTGATTGAATTAGCTCTCACACCAATATTTGCATCCAGAGCCTTTGCATTGAGGGCTGTCTGAAAACTTCTGTGGCGCTGAAGTTGTCTGAGAATGTGGAGTTGGTGGCATGTGAAACCCGCATGTGGAGCATTCGTTTGTGTGGGATGCTCTACCAGGTTCATTCCTAGATAATGCACTCAAAGGGCACTAAGCATAGAGTGTGAAAACTGAGTTTCCTTGAGAGCTGCTTGGAAGCCTGATGGTGTGTGAAGTTAGTGAGCCAAATGGAGTTGTTCTCCCACAAGAACCACTCGGCTGATCCTTCTTCAATATGCCCTTCACCAACATGCAGTGTTTTCTTGATTGCATTAGCTCTCACACCAATATTTGCGTCCAGAGCCTTTGCATTGAGGGCTGTCTGAAAACTGCTGTGGCGCTGAAGTTGTCTGGGAATGTGGAGTTGGTGGCATGTGAAACCCGCATGTGGAGCATTCGTTTGTGTGGGATGCTCTACCAAGTTCATTCCTAGATAATGCACTCAAAGGGCACTAAGCATAGAGTGTGAAAACTGAGTTTCCTTGAGAGCTGCTTGGAAGCCTGATGGTGTGTCAAGTTAGTGAGCCAAATGGAGTTGTTCTCCCACAAGAACCACTCGGCTGATCCTTCTTCAATATGCCCTTCACCAACATGCAGTGTTTCCTTGGTTGAATTAGCTCTCACACCAATATTTGTGTCTAGAGCCTTTGCATTGAGGGCTATCTGAAAACGACTGTGGCGCTGAAGTTGCCTGTGAATGTGGAGTTCGTGGCATGTGAAAACCGTATGTGGAGCATTCGTTTGTGTGGGATGCTCTACCAGGTTCATTCCTAGATAATGCACTCAAAGGGCACTAAGCATAGAGTGTGAAAACTGAGTTTCCTTGAGAGCTGCTTGGAAGCCTGATGGTGTGTGAAGTTAGTGAGCCAAATGGAGTTGTTCTCCCACAAGAACCACTCGGCTGATCCTTCTTCAATATGCCCTTCACCAACATGCAGTGTTTCCTTGATTGAATTAACTCTCACACCAATCTATGCGTCCAGAGCCTTTGCATTGAGGGCTATCTAAAAACGGCTGTGGCGCTGAAGTTGCCTGAGAATATGGAGTTGGTGGCATGTGAAACCCGCATGTGGAGCATTCGTTTGTGTGGGATGCTCTACCAGGTTCATTCCTAGATAATGCACTCAAAGGGCACTAAGCATAGAGTGTGAAAACTGAGTTTCCTTGAGAGCTGCTTGGAAGCCTGATGGTGTGTGAAGTTAGTGAGCCAAATGGAGTTGTTCTCCCACAAGAACCACTCGGCTGATCCTTCTTCAATATGCCCTTCACCAACATGCAGTGTTTTCTTGATTGCATTAGCTCTCACACCAATATTTGCGTCCAGAGCCTTTGCATTGAGGGCTGTCTGAAAACTGCTGTGGCGCTGAAGTTGTCTGGGAATGTGGAGTTGGTGGCATGTGAAACCCGCATGTGGAGCATTCGTTTGTGTGGGATGCTCTACCAAGTTCATTCCTAGATAATGCACTCAGAGGGAACTAAGCATAGAGTGTGAAAACTGAGTTTCCTTGAGAGCTGCTTGGAAGCCTGATGGTGTGTGAAGTTAGTGAGCCAAATGGAGTTGTTCCCCCACAAGAACCACTCGGCTGATCCTTCTTCAATATGCCCTTCACCAACATGCAGTGTTTCCTTGGTTGAATTAGCTCTCACACCAATATTTGTGTCTAGAGCCTTTGCATTGAGGGCTATCTGAAAACGACTGTGGCGCTGAAGTTGCCTGTGAATGTGGAGTTGGTGGCATGTGAAAACCGTATGTGGAGCATTCATTTGTTTGGGATGCTCTACCAGGTTCATTCCTAGATAATGCACTCAAAGGGCACTAAGCATAGAGTGTGAAAACTGAGTTTCCTTGAGAGCTGCTTGGAAGCCTGATGGTGTGTGAAGTTAGTGAGCCAAATGGAGTTGTTCTCCCACAAGAACCACTCGGCTGATCCTTCTTCAATATGCCCTTCACCAACATGCAGTGTTTCCTTGATTGAATTAGCTCTCACACCAATATTTGTGTCTAGAGCCTTTGCATTGAGGGCTATCTGAAAACGGATGTGGGGCTGAAGTTTCCTGTGAATGTGGAGTTGGTGGCATGTGAAACCCGCATGTGGAGCATTCGTTTGTGTGGGATGCTCACCAAGCTTCATTTCAGTCCTAGGCACTCAAAGGGCACTAAGCATAGAGTGTGAAAACTGAGTTTCCTTGAGAGCTGCTTGGAAGCCTGATGGTGTGTGAAGTTAGTGAGCCAAATGGAGTTGTTCTCCACACAAGAACCACTTGGCTGATCCTTCTTCAATATGCCCTTCACCAACATGCAGTGTTTCCTTGATTGAATTAGCTCTCACACCAATCTATGCGTCTAGAGCCCTTGCATTGAGGGCTATCTGAAAACGGCTGTGGCGCTGAAGTTGCCTGTGAATGTGGAGTTGGTGGCATGTGAAACCCGCATGTGGAGCATTCGTTTGTGTGGGATGCTCTACCAGGTTCATTCCTAGATAATGCACTCAAAGGGCACTAAGCATAGAGTGTGAAAACTGAGTTTCCTTGAGAGCTGCTTGGAAGCCTGATGGTGTGTGAAGTTAGTGAGCCAAATGGAGTTGTTCTCCCACAAGAACCACTCGGCTGATCCTTCTTCAATATGCCCTTCACCAACATGCAGTGTTTCCTTGATTGAATTAGCTCTCACACCAATATTTGCGTCCAGAGCCTTTGCATTGAGGGCTATCTGAAAACGGCTGTGGCGCTGAAGTTGCCTGAGAATGTGGAGTTGGTGGCATGTGAAACCCGCATGTGGAGCATTCGTTTGTGTGGGATGCATACCAAGTTTCATTTCAGTCCAAGGCAGTCAAAGGGCACTAAGCATAGAGTGTGAAAACTGAGTTTCCTTGAGAGCTGCTTGGAAGCCTGATGGTGTGTGAAGTTAGTGAGCCAAATGGAGTTGTTCTCCCACAAGAACCACTCGGCTGATCCTTCTTCAATATGCCCTTCACCAACATGCAGTGTTTTCTTGATTGTATTTGCTCTCACACCAATATTTGCGTCCAGAGCCTTTGCATTGCGGGCTGTCTGAAAACGGCTGTGGCGCTGAAGTTGTCTGAGAATGTGGAGTTGGTGGCATGTGAAACCCGCATGTGGAGCATTCGTTTGTGTGGGATGCTCTACCAGGTTCATTCCTAGATAATGCACTCAAAGGGCACTAAGCATAGAGTGTGAAAACTGAGTTTCCTTGAGAGCTGCTTGGAAGCCTGATGGTGTGTGAAGTTAGTGAGCCAAATGGAGTTGTTCTCCCACAAGAACCACTCGGCTGATCCTTCTTCAATATGCCCTTCACCAACATGCAGTGTTTCCTTGGTTGAATTAGCTCTCACACCAATATTTGTGTCTAGAGCCTTTGCATTGAGGGTTCTCTGAAAACGGCTGTGGCGCTGAAGTTGCCTGTGAATGTGGAGTTGGTGGCATGTGAAACCGTATGTGGAGCATTCGTTTGTGTGGGATGCTCTACCAGGTTCATTCCTAGATAATGCACTCAAAGGGCACTAAGCATAGAGTGTGAAAACTGAGTTTCCTTGAGAGCTGCTTGGAAGCCTGTTGGTGTGTGAAGTTAGTGAGCCAAATGGAGTTGTTCTCCCTCAAGAACCACTCGGCTGATCCTTCTTCAATATGCCCTTCACCAACATGCAGTGTTTCCTTGATTGAATTAGCTCTCACACCAATATTTGCGTCTAGAGCCTTTGCATTGAGGGCTATCTGAAAACGGCTGTGGCGCTGAAGTTGCCTGTGAAAGTGAAGTTGGTGGCATGTGAAACCCGCATGTGGAGCATTCGTTTGTGTGGGATGCTCACCAAGCTTCATTTCAGTCCTTGGCACTCAAAGGGCACTAAGCATAGAGTGTGAAAACTGAGTTTCCTTGAGAGCTGCTTGGAAGCCTGATGGTGTGTGAAGTTAGTGAGCCAAATGGAGTTGTTCTCCCACAAGAACCACTCGGCTGATCCTTCTTCAATATGCCCTTCACCAACATGCAGTGTTTCCTTGATTGAATTAGCTCTCACACCAATATTTGCGTCTAGAGCCTTTGCATTGAGGGCTATCTGAAAATGGCTGTAGCGCTGAAGTTGCCTGTGAATGTGGAGTTGGTGGCATGTGAAACCCGCATGTGGAGCATTCGTTTGTGTGGGATGCTCTACCAGGTTCATTCCTAGATAATGCACTCAAAGGGCACTAAGCATAGAGTGTGAAAACTGAGTTTCCTTGAGAGCTGCTTGGAAGCCTGATGGTGTGTGAAGTTAGTGAGCCAAATGGAGTTGTTCTCCCTCAAGAACCACTCGGCTGATCCTTCTTCAATATGCCCTTCACCAACATGCAGTGTTTCCTTGATTGAATTAGCTCTCACACCAATATTTGCGTCTAGAGCCTTTGCATTGAGGGCTATCTGAAATCGCTGTGGCGCTGAAGTTGCCTGTGAATGTGGAGTTGGTGGCATGTGAAACCCGCATGTGGAGCATTCGTTTGTGTGGGATGCTCTACCAGGTTAATTCCTAGATAATGCACTCAAAGGGCACTAAGCATAGAGTGTGAAAACTGAGTTTCCTTGAGAGCTGCTTGGAAGCCTGATGGTGTGTGAAGTTAGTGACCCAAATGGAGTTGTTCTCCCACAAGAACCACTCGGCTGATCCTTCTTCAATATGCCCTTCACCAACATGCAGTGTTTCCTTGATTGAATTAGCTCTCACACCAATATTTGTGTCTAGAGCCTTTGCATTGAGGGCTATCTGAAAACGGCTGTGGGGCTGAAGTTTCCTGTGAATGTGGAGTTGGTGGCATGTGAAACCCGCATGTGGAGCATTCGTTTGTGTTGGATGCTCACCAAGCTTCATTTCAATCCTAGGCACTCAAAGGGCACTAAGCATAGAGTGTGAAAACTGAGTTTCCTTGAGAGCTGCTTGGAAGCCTGATGTTGTGTGAAGTTAGTGAGCCAAATGGAGTTGTTCTCCCACAAGAACCACTCGGCTGATCCTTCTTCAATATGCCCTTCACCAACATGCAGTGTTTCCTTGATTGAATTAGCTCTCACACCAATATTTGCGTCCAGAGCCTTTGCATTGAGGGCTATCTGAAAACGGCTGTGGCGCTGAAGTTGCCTGAGAATGTGGAGTTGGTGGCATGTGAAACCAGCATGTGGAGCATTCGTTTGTGTGGGATGCATACCAAGTTTCATTTCAGTCCAAGGCACTCAAAGGGCACTAAGCATAGAGTGTGAAAACTGAGTTTCCTTGAGAGCTGCTTGGAAGCCTGATGGTGTGTGAAGTTAGTGAGCCAAATGAAGTTGTTCTCCCACAAGAACCACTCGGCTGATCCTTCTTCAATATGCCCTTCACCAACATGCAGTGTTTCCTTGATTGAATTAGCTCTCACACCAATATTTGCGTCTAGAGCCTTTGCATTGAGGGCTATCTGAAAATGGCTGTAGCGCTGAAGTTGCCTGTGAATGTGGAGTTGGTGGCATGTGAAACCCGCATGTGGAGCATTCGTTTGTGTGGGATGCTCTACCAGGTTCATTCCTAGATAATGCACTCAAAGGGCACTAAGCATAGAGTGTGAAAACTGAGTTTCCTTGAGAGCTGCTTGGAAGCCTGATGGTGTGTGAAGGTAGTGAGCCAAATGGAGTTGTTCTCCCTCAAGAACCACTCGGCTGATCCTTCTTCAATATGCCCTTCACCAACATGCAGTGTTTCCTTGATTGAATTAGCTCTCACACCAATATTTGCGTCTAGAGCCTTTGCATTGAGGGCTATCTGAAATCGCTGTGGCGCTGAAGTTGCCTGTGAATGTGGAGTTGGTGGCATGTGAAACCCGCATGTGGAGCATTCGTTTGTGTGGGATGCTCTACCAGGTTCATTCCTAGATAATGCACTCAAAGGGCACTAAGCATAGAGTGTGAAAACTGAGTTTCCTTGAGAGCTGCTTGGAAGACTGATGGTGTGTGAAGTTAGTGACCCAAATGGAGTTGTTCTCCCACAAGAACCACTCGGCTGATCCTTCTTCAATATGCCCTTCACCAACATGCAGTGTTTCCTTGATTGAATTAGCTCTCACATCAATATTTGCGTCTAGAGCCTTTGCATTGAGCGCTGTCTGAAAACGGCTGTGGCGCTGAAGTTGCCTGTCAATGTGGAGTTGGTGGCATGTGAAACCCGCATGTGGAGCATTCGTTTGTGTGGGATGCTCACCAAACTTCATTTCAGTCCTAGGCACTCAAAGGGCACTAAGCATAGAGTGTGAAAACTGAGTTTCCTGGAGAGCTGCTTGGAAGCCTGATGGTGTGTGAAGTTAGTGAGCCAAATGGAGTTGTTCTCCCACAAGAACCACTCGGCTGATCCTTCTTCAATATGCCCTTCACCAACATGCAGTGTTTCCTTGATTGAATTAGCTCTCACACCAATATTTGCGTCTAGAGCCTTTGCATTGAGGGCTATCTGAAAACAGCTGTGGCGCTGAAGTTGCCTGAGAATGTGGAGTTGGTGGCATGTGAAACCCGCATGTGGAGCATTCGTTTGTGTGGGATGCTCTACCATGTTCATTCCTAGATAATGCACTCAAAGGGCACTAAGCATAGAGTGTGAAAACTGAGTTTCCTTGAGAGCTGCTTGGAAGCCTGATGGTGTGTGAAGTTAGTGAGCCAAATGGAGTTGTTCTCCCACAAGAACCACTCGGCTGATCCTTCTTCAATATGCCCTTCACCAACATGCAGTGTTTCCTTGATTGAATTAGCTCTCACACCAATATTTGTGTCTAGAGCCTTTGCATTGAGGGCTATCTGAAAACGGCTGTGGCGCTGAAGTTGCCTGAGAATGTGGAGTTGGTGGCATGTGAAACCCGCATGTGGAGCATTCGTTTGTGTGGGATGCATACCAAGTTTCATTTCAGTCCAAGGCACTCAAAGGGCACTAAGCATAGAGTGTGAAAACTGAGTTTCCTTGAGAGCTGCTTGGAAGCCTGATGGTGTGTGAAGTTAGTGAGCCAAATGGAGTTGTTCTCCCACAAGAACCACTCGGCTGATCCTTCTTCAATATGCCCTTCACCAACATGCAGTGTTTCCTTGATTGAATTAGCTCTCACACCAATATTTGCGTCTAGAGCCTTTGCATTGAGGGCTATCTGAAAACGGTTGTAGCGCTGAAGTTGCCTGTGAATGTGGAGTTGGTGGCATGTGAAACCCGCATGTGGAGCATTCGTTTGTGTGGGATGCTCTACCAGGTTCATTCCTAGATAATGCACTCAAAGGGCACTAAGCATAGAGTGTGAAAACTGAGTTTCCTTGAGAGCTGCTTGGAAGCCTGATGGTGTGTGAAGTTAGTGACCCAAATGGAGTTGTTCTCCCACAAGAACCACTCGGCTGATCCTTCTTCAATATGCCCTTCACCAACATGCAGTGTTTCCTTGATTGAATTAGCTCTCACATCAATATTTGCGTCTAGAGCCTTTGCATTGAGCGCTGTCTGAAAACGGCTGTGGCGCTGAAGTTGCCTGTCAATGTGGAGTTGGTGGCATGTGAAACCCGCATGTGGAGCATTCGTTTGTGTGGGATGCTCACCAAGCTTCATTTCAGTCCTAGGCACTCAAAGGGCACTAAGCATAGAGTGTGAAAACTGAGTTTCCTGGAGAGCTGCTTGGAAGCCTGATGGTGTGTGAAGTTAGTGAGCCAAATGGAGTTGTTCTCCCACAAGAACCACTCGGCTGATCCTTCTTCAATATGCCCTTCACCAACATGCAGTGTTTCCTTGATTGAATTAGCTCTCACACCAATATTTGCGTCTAGAGCCTTTGCATTGAGGGCTATCTGAAAACGGCTGTGGCGCTGAAGTTGCCTGTGAATGTGGAGTTGGTGGCATGTGAAACCCGCATGTGGAGCATTCGTTTGTGTGGGATGCTCTACCAGGTTCATTCCTAGATAATGCACTCAAAGGGCACTAAGCATAGAGTGTGAAAACTGAGTTTCCTTGAGAGCTGCTTGGAAGCCTGATGGTGTGTGAAGTTAGTGACCCAAATGGAGTTGTTCTCCCACAAGAACCACTCGGCTGATCCTTCTTCAATATGCCCTTCACCAACATGCAGTGTTTCCTTGATTGAATTAGCTCTCACACCAATATTTGCGTCTAGAGCCTTTGCATTGAGCGCTGTCTGAAAACGGCTGTGGCGCTGAAGTTGCCTGTGAATGTGGAGTTGGTGGCATGTGAAACCCGCATGTGGAGCATTCGTTTGTGTGGGATGCTCACCAAGCTTCATTTCAGTCCTAGGCACTCAAAGGGCACTAAGCATAGAGTGTGAAAACTGAGTTTCCTTGAGAGCTGCTTGGAAGCCTGATGGTGTGTGAAGTTAGTGAGCCAAATGGAGTTGTTCTCCCACAAGAACCACTCGGCTGATCCTTCTTCAATATGCCCTTCACCAACATGCAGTGTTTCCTTGATTGAATTAGCTCTCACACCAATATTTGCGTCTAGTGCCTTTGCATTGAGGGCTATCTGAAAACAGCTGTGGCGCTGAAGTTGCCTGAGAATGTGGAGTTGGTGGCATGTGAAACCCGCAAGTGGAGCATTCGTTTGTGTGGGATGCTCTACAAGGTTCATTCCTAGATAATGCACTCAAAGGGCACTAAGCATAGAGTGTGAAAACTGAGTTTCCTTGAGAGCTGCTTGGAAGCCTGATGGTGTGTGAAGTTAGTGAGCCAAATGGAGTTGTTCTCCCACAAGAACCACTCGGCTGATCCTTCTTCAATATGCCCTTCACCAACATGCAGTGTTTCCTTGATTGAATTAGCTCTCACACCAATATTTGCGTCTAGAGCCTTTGCATTCAGTTCTATCTGAAAATGGCTGTGGGGCTGAAGTTGCCTGTGAATGTGGAGTTGGTGGCATGTGAAACCCGCATGTGGAGCATTCGTTTGTGTGGGATGCTTACCAAGTTTCAATTCAGTCGAAGGCACTCAAAGGGCACTAAGCATAGAGTGTGAAAACTGAGTTTCCTTGAGAGCTGCTTGGAAGCCTGATGGTGTGTGAAGTTAGTGAGCCAAATGGAGTTGTTCTCCCACAAGAACCACTCGGCTGATCCTTCTTCAATATGCCCTTCACCAACATGCAGTGTTTCCTTGATTGAATTAGCTCTCACACCAATATTTGCGTCTAGATCCTTTGCATTGAGGGCTATCTGAAAACGGCTGTGGCGCTGAAGTTGCTTGAGAATGTGGAGTTGGTGGCATGTGAAACCCGCATGTAGAGCATTCGTTTGTGTTTGATGCTCACCAACTTTCATTTCAGTCCTAGGCACTCAAAGGGCACTAAGCATAGAGTGTGAAAACTGAGTTTCCTTGAGAGCTGCTTGGAAGCCTGATGGTGTGTGAAGTTAGTGAGCCAAATGGAGTTGTTCTCCCACAAGAACCACTCGGCTGATCCTTCTTCAATATGCCCTTCACCAACATGCAGTGTTTCCTTGATTGAATTAGCTCTCACACCAATATTTGCATCCAGAGCCTTTGCATTGAGGGCTATCTGAAAACGACTGTGGCACTGAAGTTGCCTGTGAATGTGGAGTTGGTGGCATGTGAAACCCGCATGTGGAGCATTCGTTTGTGTGGGATGCACTACCAGGTTCATTCCTAGATGATGCACTCAAAGGGCATTAAGCATACAGTGTGAAAACTGAGTTTCCTTGAGAGCTGCTTGGAAGCCTGATGGTGTGTGAAGTTAGTGCGCCAAATGGAGTTGTTCTCCCACAAGAACCACTCGGCTGATCCTTCTTCAATATGCCCTTCACCAACATGCAGTGTTTCCTTGATTGAATTAGCTCTCACACCAATCTATGCGTCCAGAGAATTTGCATTGAGGGCTATCTAAAAACGGCTGCGGCGCTGAAGTTGCCTGTGAATGTGGAGTTGGTGGCATGTGAAACCCGCATGTGGAGCATTCGTTTGTGTGGGATCCTCACCTAGCTTCTTTAGAATCCTAGGCACTCAAAGGGCACTAAGCATAGAGTGTGAAAACTGAGTTTCCTTGAGAGCTGCTTGGAAGCCTGATGTTGTGTGAAGTTAGTGAGCCAAATGGAGTTGTTCTCCCACAAGAACCACTCGGCTGATCCTTCTTCAATATGCCCTTCACCAACATGCAGTGTTTCCTTGATTGAATTAGCTCTCACACCAATCTATGCGTCTAGAGCCCTTGCATTGAGGGCTATCTGAAAAGGGCTGTGGCGCTGAAGTTGCCTGTCAATGTGGAGTTGGTGGCATGTGAAACCCGCATGTGGAGCATTCGTTTGTGTGGGATGCTCTACCAGGTTCATTCCTAGATAATGCACTCAAAGGGCACTAAGCATAGAGTGTGAAAACTGAGTTTCCTTGAGAGCTGCTTGGAAGCCTGATGGTGTGTGAAGTTAGTGAGCCAAATGGAGTTGTTCTCCCACAAGAACCACTCGGCTGATCCTTCTTCAATATGCCCTTCACCAACATGCAGTGTTTCCTTGATTGAATTAGCTCTCACACCAATATTTGCGTCCAGAGCCTTTGCATTGAGGGCTATCTGAAAACGGCTGTGGTGCTGAAGTTGCCTGTCAATGTGGAGTTGGTGGCATGTGAAACCCGCATGTGGAGCATTCGTTTGTGTGGGATGCTTACCAAGTTTCATTTCAGTCCAAGGCAGTCAAAGGGCACTAAGCATAGAGTGTGAAAACTGAGTTTCCTGGAGAGCTGCTTGGAAGCCTGATGGTGTGTGAAGTTAGTGAGCCAAATGGAGTTGTTCTCCCACAAGAACCACTCGGCTGATCCTTCTTCAATATGCCCTTCACCAACATGCAGTGTTTCCTTGATTGAATTAGCTCTCACACCAATATTTGCGTCTAGAGCCTTTGCATTGAGGGCTATCTGAAAACGTCTGTGGCGCTGAAGTTGCCTGTGAATGTGGAGTTGGTGGCATGTGAAACCCGCATGTGGAGCATTCGTTTGTGTGGGATGCACTACCAGGTTCATTCCTAGATAATGCACTCAAAAGGCACTAAGCATAGAGTGTGAAAACTGAGTTTCCTTGAGAGCTGCTTGGAAGCCTGATGGTGTGTGAAGTTAGTGAGCCAAATGGAGTTGTTCTCCCACAAGAACCACTCGGCTGATCCTTCTTCAATATGCCCTTCACCGACATGCAGTGTTTCCTTGATTGAATTAGCTCTCACACCAATATTTGCGTCTAGAGCCTTTGCATTGAGGGCTATCTGAAAACGGCTGTGGCGCTGAAGTTGCCTGTGAATGTGGAGTTGGTGGCATGTGAAACCCGCATGTGGAGCATTTGTTTGTGTGGGATGCTCTACCAGGTTCATTCCTAGATGATGCACTCAAAGGGCACTAAGCATAGAGTGTGAAAACTGAGTTTCCTTGAGAGCTGCTTGGAAGCCTGATGGTGTGTGAAGTTAGTGAGCCAAATGGAGTTGTTCTCCCACAAGAACCACTCGGCTGATCCTTCTTCAATATGCCCTTCACCAACATGCTGTGTTTCCTTGATTGAATTAGCTCTCACACCAATCTATGCGTCCTGAGCCTTTGCATTGAGGGCTATCTAAAAACGGCTGTGGGGCTGAAGTTGCCTGTGAATGTGGAGTTGGTGGCATGTGAAACCCGCATGTGGAGCATTTGTTTGTGTGGGATGCTCTACCAGGTTCATTCCTAGATGATGCACTCAAAGGGCACTAAGCATAGAGTGTGAAAACTGAGTTTCCTTGAGAGCTGCTTGGAAGCCTGATAGTGTGTGAAGTTAGTGAGCCAAATGGAGTTGTTCTCCCACAAGAACCACTCAGCGGATCCTTCTTCAATATGCCCTTCACCAACATGCAGTGTTTCCTTGATTGAATTAGCTCTCACACCAATATTTGCGTCTAGAGCCTTTGCATTGAGGGCTATCTGAAAAGGGCTGTGGCGCTGAAGTTTCCAGTGAATGTGGAGTTGGTGGCATGAGAAACCCGCATGTGGAGCATTCGTTTGTGTGGCATGCTCACCAAGCTTCATTTCAGTCGAAGGCACTCAAAGGGCACTAAGCATAGAGTGTGAAAACTGAGTTTCCTTGAGAGCTGCTTGGAAGCCTGATGGTGTGTGAAGTTAGTGAGCCAAATGGAGTTGTTCTCCCACAAGAACCACTCGGCTGATCCTTCTTCAATATGCCCTTCACCAACATGCAGTGTTTCCTTGATTGAATTAGCTCTCACACCAATCTATGCGTCCTGAGCCTTTGCATTGAGGGCTATCTAAAAACGGCTGTGGCGCTGAAGTTGCCTGTGAATGTGGAGTTGGTGGCATGAGAAACCCGCATGTGGAGCATTCGTTTGTGTGGGATGCTCTACCAGGTTCATTCCTAGATAATGCACTCAAAGGGCACTAAGCATAGAGTGTGCAAACTGAGTTTCCTTGAGAGCTGCTTGGAAGCCTGATGGTGTGTGAAGTTAGTGAGCCAAATGGAGTTGTTCTCCCACAAGAACCACTCGGCTGATCCTTCTTCAATATGCCCTTCACCAACATGCTGTGTTTCCTTGATTGAATTAGCTCTCACACCAATCTATGCGTGCTGAGCCTTTGCATTGAGGGCTATCTAAAAACGGCTGTGGTGCTGAAGTTGCCTGAGAATGTGGAGTTGGTGGCATGTGAAACCCGCATGTGGAGCATTCGTTTGTGTGGGATGCTCACCAAGCTTCATTTCAGTCCTAGGCACTCAAAGGGCACTAAGCATAGAGTGTGAAAACTAAGTTTCCTTGAGAGCTGCTTGGAAGCCTGATGGTGTGTGAAGTTAGTGCGCCAAATGGAGTTGTTCTCCCACAAGAACCACTCGGCTGATCCTTCTTCAATATGCCCTTCACCAACATGCAGTGTTTCCTTGATTGAATTAGCTCTCACACCAATATTTGCATATAGAACCTTTGGATTGAGGGCTGTCTGATAACGGCTGTGGCACTGTAGTTGCCTGAGAATGTGGAGTTGGTGGCATGTGAAACCCGCATGTGGAGCATTCGTTTGTGTGGGATGCTCTAACAGGTTCATTCCTAGATAATGCACTCAAAGGGCACTAAGCATAGAGTGTGAAAACTGAGTTTCCTTGAGAGCTGCTTGGAAGCCTGATGGTGTGTGAAGTTAGTGAGCCAAATGGAGTTGTTCTCCCACAAGAACCACTCGGCTGATCATTCTTCAATATGTCCTTCACCAACATGCAGTGTTTCCTTGATTGAATTAGCTCTCACACCAATATTTGTGTCTAGAGCCTTTGCATTGAGGGCTATCTGAAAACGGCTGTGGCGCTGAAGTTGCCTGAGAATGTGGAGGTGGTGGCATGTGAAACCCGCATGTGGAGCATTCGTTTGTGTGGGATGCTCACGAAGCTTCATTTCAGTCCAAGGCACTCAAAGGGCACTAAGCATAGAGTGTGAAAACTGAGTTTCCTTGAGAGCTGCTTGGAAGCCTGATGGTGTGTGAAGTTAGTGAGCCAAATGGAGTTGTTCTCCCACAAGAACCACTCGGCTGATCCTTCTTCAATATGCCCTTCACCAACATGCAGTGTTTCCTTGATTGAATTAGCTCTCACACCAATATTTGCGTCTAGAGCCTTTGCATTGAGGGCTATCTGAAAACGGCTGTGGCGCTGAAGTTGCTTGAGAATGTGGAGTTGGTGGCATGTGAAACCCGCATGTGGAGCATTCGTTTGTGTGGGATGCTCACCAAGCTTCATTTCATCCTAGGCACTCAAAGGGCACTAAGCATAGAGTGTGAAAACTGAGTTTCCTGGAGAGCTGCTAGGAAGCCTGATGGTGTGTGAAGTTAGTGAGCCAAATGGAGTTGTTCTCCCACAACATCCACTCGGCTGATCCTTCTTCAATATGCCCTTCACCAACATGCAGTGTTTCCTTGATTGAATTAGCTCTCACACCAATATTTGCGTCTAGAGCCTTTGTAATGAGGGCTATCTGAAAACGGCTGTGGCGCTGAAGTTGCCTGAGAATGTGGAGTTGGTGGCATGTGAAACCCGCATGTGGAGCATTCGTTTGTGTGGGATGCTCACCAAGTTTCATTTCAGTCCTAAGCACTCAAAGGGCACTAAGCATAGAGTGTGAAAACTGAGTTTCCTTGAGAACTGCTTGGAAGCCTGATGGTGTGTGAAGTTAGTGAGCCAAATGGAGTTGTTCTCCCACAAGAACCACTCGGTTTATCCTTCTTCAATATGCCCTTCACCAACATGCAGTGTTTCCTTGATTGAATTAGCTCTCACACCAATATTTGCGTCTAGAGCCTTTGCATTGAGGGCTATATGAAAACGGCTGTGAATGTGGAGTTGCCTGTGAATGTGGAGTTGGTGGCATGTGAAACCCGCATGTGGAGCATTCGTTTGTGTGGGATGTTCACCAAGTTTCATTTCAGTCCTAGGCACTCAACGGGCACTAAGCATAGAGTGTGAAAACTGAGTTTCCTTGAGAGCTGCTTGGAAGCCTGATGGTGTGTGAAGTTAGTGGGCCAAATGGAGTTGTTCTCCCACAAGAACCACTCGGCTGATCCTTCTTCAATATGCCCTTCACCAACATGTAGTGTTTCCTTGATTGAATTAGCTCTCACACCAATATTTGCGTCTAGAGCCTTTGCATTGAGGGCTATCTGAAAATTTCTGTGGCGCTGAATTTGCCTGTGAAAGTGTAGTTGGTGGCATGTGAAACCCGCATGTGGAGCATTCGTTTGTGTGGGATGCTCACCAAGCTTCATTTCAGTCCTAGGGACTCAAAGGGCACTAAGCATAGAGTGTGAAAACTGAGATTCCTTGAGAGCTGCTTGGAAGCCTGATGGTGTGTGAAGTTAGTGAGCCAAATGGAGTTATTCCCCCTCAAGAACCACTCGGCTGATCCTTCTTCAATATGCACTCCACCAACATGCAGTGTTTCCTTGATTGAATTAGCTCTCACACCAACATTTGCGTCCAGAGCCTTTGCATTGAGGGCTATCTGAAAACGGCTGTGGCGCTGAAGTTGCCTGAGAATGTGGAGTTGGTGGCATGTGAAAACCTCATATGGAGCATTCGTTTGTGTGGGATGCTCTACCAGGTTCATTCCTAGATAATGCACTCAAAAGGCACTAAGCATAGAGTGTGAAAACTGAGTTTCCTTGAGAGCTGCTTGGAAGCCTGATGGTGTGTGAAGTTAGTGAGCCAAATGGAGTTGTTCTCCCACAAGAACCACTCGGTTGATCCTTCTTCAATATGCCCTTCACCAACATACAGTGTTTCCTTGATTCAATTAGCTCTCACACCAATATTTGCGTCTAGAGCCTTTGCATTGAGGGCTATCTGAAAACGGCTGTGGCGCGGAAGTTGTCTGAGAATGTGGAGTTGGTGGCATGTGAAACCCGCATGTGGAGCATTCGTTTGTGTGGGATGCTCACCAAGCTTCATTTCAGTCCTAGGCACTCAAAGGGCACTAAGCATAGAGTGTGAAAACTGAGTTTCCTTGAGAGCTGCTTGGAAGCCTGATGGTGTGTGAAGTTAGTGAGCCAAATGGAGTTGTTCTCCCACAAGAACCACTCGGCTGATCCTTCTTCAATATGCCCTTCACCAACATGCAGTGTTTCCTTGATTGAATTAGCTCTCACACCAATATTTGCGTCTAGAGCCTTTGCATTGAGGACGATCTGAAAATGGCTGTGGCAATGAGGTTGCCTGTGAATGTGGAGTTGGTGTCATGTGAAACCCGCATGTGGAGCATTCGTTTGTGTGGGATGCTCACCAAGCTTCATTTCAGTCCTAGGCACTCAAAGGGCACTAAGCATAGAGTGTGAAAACTGAGTTTCCTTGAGAGCCGCTTGGAAGCCTGATGGTGTGTGAAGTTAGTGAGCCAAATGGAGTTGTTCTCCCACAAGAACCACTCGATTGATCCTTCTTCAATATGCCCTTCACCAACATGCAGTGTTTCCTTGATTGAATTAGCTCTCACACCAATATTTGCGTCTAGAGCCATTGCATTGTGGGCTATCTGAAAACGGTTTTGGCACTGAAGTTGCCTGAAAATGTGGAGTTAGTGGCATGTGAAACCCGCATGTGGAGCATTCGTTTGTGTGGGATGCTCACCAAGCTTCATTTCAGTCCTAGGCACTCAAAGGGCACTAAGCATAGAGTGTGAAAACTGAGATTCCTTCAGAGCTGATTGGAAGCCTGATAGTGTGTGAATTTAGTGAGCCAAATGGAGTTGTTCTCCCACAAGAACCACTCGGCTGATCCTTCTTCAATATGCCCTTCACCAACATACATTGTTTCCTTGATTGAATTAGCTCTCAACCAATATTTGAGTCTAGAGCCTTTGCATTGAGGGCTATCTGAAAACGGCTGTGGCGCTGAAGTTGCCTTTGAATGTGGAGTTGGTGGCATGTGAAACCCGCATGTTGAGCATTCGTTTGTGTGGGATGCTCAGCAAGCTTCATTTCAGTCCTAGGCACTCAAAGTGCAATAAGCATAGACTGTGAAAATTGAGTTTCCTGGAGAGCTGCTTGGAAGCCTGTTGGTGTGTAACGTTAGTGAGCCAAATTGAGTTGTTCTCCCACAAGAACCACTCTGCTGATCCTTCTTCAATATGCCCTTCACCAACATGTAGTGTTTCCTTGATTGAATTAGCTCTCACACAAATATTTGCGTCTAGAGCCTTTGCATTGAGGGCTATCTGAAAACGGCTGTGGCGCTGAAGTTGCCTGTGAAAGTGTAGTTGGTGGCATGTGAAACCCGCATGTGGAGCATTCGTTTGTGTGGGATGCTCACCAAGCTTCATTTCAGTCCCAGGCACTCAAAGGGCACTAAGCATAGAGTGTGAAAACTGAGATTCCTTGAGAGCTGCTTGGAAGCCTGATGGTGTGTGAAGTTAGTGAGCCAAATGGAGTTATTCCCCCTCAAGAACCACTCGGCTGATCCTTCTTCAATATACCCTTCACCAACATGCAGTGTGTCCTTAATTGAATTAGCTCTCACACCAACATTTGCGTCTAGAGCCTTTGCATTGAGGGCTATGTGAAAACAGCTGTGGCGCTGAAGTTGCCTGATAATGTGGAGTTGGTGGCATGTGAAAACCTCATGTGGAGCATTCGTTTGTGTGGGATGCTCTACCAGGTTCATTCCTAGATAATGCACTCAAAAGCCACTAAGCATAGAGTGTGAAAACTGAGTTTTCTTGAGGGCTGCTTGGAAGCCTGATGGTGTGTGAAGTTAGTGAGCCAAATGGAGTTGTTCTCCCACAAGAACCACTCGGTTGATCCTTCTTCAATATGACCTTCACCAACATACAGTGTTTCCTTGATTCAATTAGCTCTCACACCAATATTTGGGTCTAGAGCCTTTTCATTGATTGCTATCTAAAAACGGCTGTGGCGCGGAAGTTGCCTGAGAATGTGGAGTTGGTGGCATGTGAAACCCGCATGTGGAGCATTCGTTTGTGTGGGATGCTCTACCACGTTCATTCCTAGATAATGCACTCAAAGGGCACTAAGCATAGAGTGTGCAAACTGAGTTTCCTTGAGAGCTGCTTGGAAGCCTGATGGTGTGTGAAGTTAGTGAGCCAAATGGAGTTGTTCTCCCACAAGAACCACTCGGCTGATCCTTCTTCAATATGCCCTTCACCAACATGCTGTGTTTCCTTGATTGAATTAGCTCTCACACCAATCTATGCGTGCTGAGCCTTTGCATTGAGGGCTATCTAAAAACGGCTGTGGTGCTGAAGTTGCCTGAGAATGTGGAGTTGGTGGCATGTGAAACCCGCATGTGGAGCATTCGTTTGTGTGGGATGCTCACCAAGCTTCATTTCAGTCCTAGGCACTCAAAGGGCACTAAGCATAGAGTGTGAAAACTAAGTTTCCTTGAGAGCTGCTTGGAAGCCTGATGGTGTGTGAAGTTAGTGCGCCAAATGGAGTTGTTCTCCCACAAGAACCACTCGGCTGATCCTTCTTCAATATGCCCTTCACCAACATGCAGTGTTTCCTTGATTGAATTAGCTCTCACACCAATATTTGCATATAGAACCTTTGGATTGAGGGCTGTCTGATAACGGCTGTGGCACTGTAGTTGCCTGAGAATGTGGAGTTGGTGGCATGTGAAACCCGCATGTGGAGCATTCGTTTGTGTGGGATGCTCTAACAGGTTCATTCCTAGATAATGCACTCAAAGGGCACTAAGCATAGAGTGTGAAAACTGAGTTTCCTTGAGAGCTGCTTGGAAGCCTGATGGTGTGTGAAGTTAGTGAGCCAAATGGAGTTGTTCTCCCACAAGAACCACTCGGCTGATCATTCTTCAATATGTCCTTCACCAACATGCAGTGTTTCCTTGATTGAATTAGCTCTCACACCAATATTTGTGTCTAGAGCCTTTGCATTGAGGGCTATCTGAAAACGGCTGTGGCGCTGAAGTTGCCTGAGAATGTGGAGGTGGTGGCATGTGAAACCCGCATGTGGAGCATTCGTTTGTGTGGGATGCTCACGAAGCTTCATTTCAGTCCAAGGCACTCAAAGGGCACTAAGCATAGAGTGTGAAAACTGAGTTTCCTTGAGAGCTGCTTGGAAGCCTGATGGTGTGTGAAGTTAGTGAGCCAAATGGAGTTGTTCTCCCACAAGAACCACTCGGCTGATCCTTCTTCAATATGCCCTTCACCAACATGCAGTGTTTCCTTGATTGAATTAGCTCTCACACCAATATTTGCGTCTAGAGCCTTTGCATTGAGGGCTATCTGAAAACGGCTGTGGCGCTGAAGTTGCTTGAGAATGTGGAGTTGGTGGCATGTGAAACCCGCATGTGGAGCATTCGTTTGTGTGGGATGCTCACCAAGCTTCATTTCATCCTAGGCACTCAAAGGGCACTAAGCATAGAGTGTGAAAACTGAGTTTCCTGGAGAGCTGCTTGGAAGCCTGATGGTGTGTGAAGTTAGTGAGCCAAATGGAGTTGTTCTCCCACAACATCCACTCGGCTGATCCTTCTTCAATATGCCCTTCACCAACATGCAGTGTTTCCTTGATTGAATTAGCTCTCACACCAATATTTGCGTCTAGAGCCTTTGTAATGAGGGCTATCTGAAAACGGCTGTGGCGCTGAAGTTGCCTGAGAATGTGGAGTTGGTGGCATGTGAAACCCGCATGTGGAGCATTCGTTTGTGTGGGATGCTCACCAAGTTTCATTTCAGTCCTAAGCACTCAAAGGGCACTAAGCATAGAGTGTGAAAACTGAGTTTCCTTGAGAACTGCTTGGAAGCCTGATGGTGTGTGAAGTTAGTGAGCCAAATGGAGTTGTTCTCCCACAAGAACCACTCGGTTTATCCTTCTTCAATATGCCCTTCACCAACATGCAGTGTTTCCTTGATTGAATTAGCTCTCACACCAATATTTGCGTCTAGAGCCTTTGCATTGAGGGCTATATGAAAACGGCTGTGAATGTGGAGTTGCCTGTGAATGTGGAGTTGGTGGCATGTGAAACCCGCATGTGGAGCATTCGTTTGTGTGGGATGTTCACCAAGTTTCATTTCAGTCCTAGGCACTCAACGGGCACTAAGCATAGAGTGTGAAAACTGAGTTTCCTTGAGAGCTGCTTGGAAGCCTGATGGTGTGTGAAGTTAGTGGGCCAAATGGAGTTGTTCTCCCACAAGAACCACTCGGCTGATCCTTCTTCAATATGCCCTTCACCAACATGTAGTGTTTCCTTGATTGAATTAGCTCTCACACCAATATTTGCGTCTAGAGCCTTTGCATTGAGGGCTATCTGAAAATTTCTGTGGCGCTGAAGTTGCCTGTGAAAGTGTAGTTGGTGGCATGTGAAACCCGCATGTGGAGCATTCGTTTGTGTGGGATGCTCACCAAGCTTCATTTCAGTCCTAGGGACTCAAAGGGCACTAAGCATAGAGTGTGAAAACTGAGATTCCTTGAGAGCTGCTTGGAAGCCTGATGGTGTGTGAAGTTAGTGAGCCAAATGGAGTTATTCCCCCTCAAGAACCACTCGGCTGATCCTTCTTCAATATGCACTCCACCAACATGCAGTGTTTCCTTGATTGAATTAGCTCTCACACCAACATTTGCGTCCAGAGCCTTTGCATTGAGGGCTATCTGAAAACGGCTGTGGCGCTGAAGTTGCCTGAGAATGTGGAGTTGGTGGCATGTGAAAACCTCATATGGAGCATTCGTTTGTGTGGGATGCTCTACCAGGTTCATTCCTAGATAATGCACTCAAAAGGCACTAAGCATAGAGTGTGAAAACTGAGTTTCCTTGAGAGCTGCTTGGAAGCCTGATGGTGTGTGAAGTTAGTGAGCCAAATGGAGTTGTTCTCCCACAAGAACCACTCGGTTGATCCTTCTTCAATATGCCCTTCACCAACATACAGTGTTTCCTTGATTCAATTAGCTCTCACACCAATATTTGCGTCTAGAGCCTTTGCATTGAGGGCTATCTGAAAACGGCTGTGGCGCGGAAGTTGCCTGAGAATGTGGAGTTGGTGGCATGTGAAACCCGCATGTGGAGCATTCGTTTGTGTGGGATGCTCAGCAAGCTTCATTTCAGTCCTAGGCACTCAAAGGGCACTAAGCATAGAGTGTGAAAACTGAGTTTCCTTGAGAGCTGCTTGGAAGCCTGATGGTGTGTGAAGTTAGTGAGCCAAATGGAGTTGTTCTCCCACAAGAACCACTCGGCTGATCCTTCTTCAATATGCCCTTCACCAACATGCAGTGTTTCCTTGATTGAATTAGCTCTCACACCAATATTTGCGTCTAGAGCCTTTGCATTGAGGACGATCTGAAAATGGCTGTGGCAATGAGGTTGCCTGTGAATGTGGAGTTGGTGTCATGTGAAACCCGCATGTGGAGCATTCGTTTGTGTGGGATGCTCACCAAGCTTCATTTCAGTCCTAGGCACTCAAAGGGCACTAAGCATAGAGTGTGAAAACTGAGTTTCCTTGAGAGCCGCTTGGAAGCCTGATGGTGTGTGAAGTTAGTGAGCCAAATGGAGTTGTTCTCCCACAAGAACCACTCGATTGATCCTTCTTCAATATGCCCTTCACCAACATGCAGTGTTTCCTTGATTGAATTAGCTCTCACACCAATATTTGCGTCTAGAGCCATTGCATTGTGGGCTATCTGAAAACGGTTTTGGCACTGAAGTTGCCTGAAAATGTGGAGTTAGTGGCATGTGAAACCCGCATGTGGAGCATTCGTTTGTGTGGGATGCTCACCAAGCTTCATTTCAGTCCTAGGCACTCAAAGGGCACTAAGCATAGAGTGTGAAAACTGAGATTCCTTGAGAGCTGATTGGAAGCCTGATAGTGTGTGAATTTAGTGAGCCAAATGGAGTTGTTCTCCCACAAGAACCACTCGGCTGATCCTTCTTCAATATGCCCTTCACCAACATACATTGTTTCCTTGATTGAATTAGCTCTCAACCAATATTTGAGTCTAGAGCCTTTGCATTGAGGGCTATCTGAAAACGGCTGTGGCGCTGAAGTTGCCTTTGAATGTGGAGTTGGTGGCATGTGAAACCCGCATGTTGAGCATTCGTTTGTGTGGGATGCTCAGCAAGCTTCATTTCAGTCCTAGGCACTCAAAGTGCAATAAGCATAGACTGTGAAAATTGAGTTTCCTGGAGAGCTGCTTGGAAGCCTGTTGGTGTGTAACGTTAGTGAGCCAAATTGAGTTGTTCTCCCACAAGAACCACTCTGCTGATCCTTCTTCAATATGCCCTTCACCAACATGTAGTGTTTCCTTGATTGAATTAGCTCTCACACCAATATTTGCGTCTAGAGCCTTTGCATTGAGGGCTATCTGAAAACGGCTGTGGCGCTGAAGTTGCCTGTGAAAGTGTAGTTGGTGGCATGTGAAACCCGCATGTGGAGCATTCGTTTGTGTGGGATGCTCACCAAGCTTCATTTCAGTCTCAGGCACTCAAAGGGCACTAAGCATAGAGTGTGAAAACTGAGATTCCTTGAGAGCTGCTTGGAAGCCTGATGGTGTGTGAAGTTAGTGAGCCAAATGGAGTTATTCCCCCTCAAGAACCACTCGGCTGATCCTTCTTCAATATACCCTTCACCAACATGCAGTGTGTCCTTAATTGAATTAGCTCTCACACCAACATTTGCGTCTAGAGCCTTTGCATTGAGGGCTATGTGAAAACAGCTGTGGCGCTGAAGTTGCCTGATAATGTGGAGTTGGTGGCATGTGAAAACCTCATGTGGAGCATTCGTTTGTGTGGGATGCTCTACCAGGTTCATTCCTAGATAATGCACTCAAAAGCCACTAAGCATAGAGTGTGAAAACTGAGTTTCCTTGAGGGCTGCTTGGAAGCCTGATGGTGTGTGAAGTTAGTGAGCCAAATGGAGTTGTTCTCCCACAAGAACCACTCGGTTGATCCTTCTTCAATATGACCTTCACCAACATACAGTGTTTCCTTGATTCAATTAGCTCTCACACCAATATTTGGGTCTAGAGCCTTTTCATTGATTGCTATCTAAAAACGGCTGTGGCGCGGAAGTTGCCTGAGAATGTGGAGGTGGTGGCATGTGAAACCCGCATGTGGAGCATTCGTTTGTGTGGGATGCTCAGCAAGCTTCATTTCAGTCCTAGGCACTCAAAGGGCACGAAGCATAGAGTGTGAAAACTGAGATTCCGTGAGAGCTGCTTGGAAGCCTGATGGTGTGTGAAGTTAGTGAGCCAAATGGAGTTGTTCTCCAACAAGAACCACTCGGCTGATCCTTCTTCAATATGCCCTTCACCAACATGCAGTGTTTCCTTGATTGAATTAGCTCTCACACCATCATTTGCGTCTAGAGCCTTTGCATTGAGGGCTATCTGAAAACGGCTGCGGCGCTGAAGTTGCCTGTGAATGTGGAGTTGGTGGCATGTGAAACCCGCATGTGGAGCATTGGCTTGTGTGGGATGCTCACCAAGTTTCATTTCAGTCCTAGGCACTCAAAGGGCACTAAGCATAGAGTGTGAAAACTGAGTTTCCTTGAGAGCTGCTTGGAAGGCTTATAGTGTGTGAAGTTAGTGAGCCAAATGGAGTTGTTCTCCCACAAGAACCACTCGGCTGATCCTTCTTCAATATGCCCTTCACCAACATGCAGTGTTTCCTTGATTGAATTAGCTCTCACACCAATAATTGCTTCTAGAGAATTTGCATTGAGGGCTATCTGAAAACGGCTGTTTCGCTGAAGTTCCCTGAGGATGTGGCGTTGGTGGTATGTGAAACCCGCATGTGGAGCATTCGTTTGTGTGGGATGCTCACCAAGCTTCATTTCTAGATAATGCACTCAAAGGGCACTAAGCATAGAGTGTGAAAACTGAGTTTCCTTGAGAGCTGCTTGGAAGCCTAATGGTGTGTGAAGTTAGTGAGCCAAATGGAGTTGTTCTCCCACAACATCCACTCGGCTGATCCTTCTTCAATATGCCCTTCACTAACAGGCTGTGTTTCCTTGATTGAATTAGCTCTCACACCAATATTTGCGTCTAGAAGCTCTGCATTGAGGGCTATCTGAAAACGGCTGTGGCGCTGAAGTTGCCTGTGAATGTGGAGTTGGTGGCATGTGAAACCCGCATGTGGAGCATTCGTTTGTGTGGGGTGCTTTACCAAGCTTCATTTCAGTCCTAGGCACTCAAAAGGCACTAAGCATAGAGTGTGAAAACTGAGATTCCTTGAGAGCTGCTTGGAAGCCTGATGGTGTGTGAAGTTAGTGAGCCAAATGGAGTTGTTCTCCCACAAGAACCACTCGGCTGATCCTTCTTCAATATGCCCTTCACCAACATGCAGTGTTTCCTTGTTTGAATTAGCTCTCACATCAATCTTTGCGTCTAGAGCCTTTGCATTGAGGGCTATCTGAAAACGGTTGTGGCGCTGAAGTTGCCTGTGAATGTGGAGTTGGTGGCATGTGAAACCCGCATGTGGAGCATTCTTTTGTGTGGGATGCTCTACCAGGTTCAATCCTAGATAATGGACTCAAAGGGCACTAAGCATAGAGTGTGAAAACTGAGTTTCCTTGAGAGCTGCTTGGAAGCCTGATGGTGTGTGAAGTTAGTGAGCCAAATGGAGTTGTTCTCCCACAAGAACCACTCGGTTTATCCTTCTTCAATATGCCCTTCACCAACATGCAGTGTTTCCTTGATTGAATTAGCTCTCACACCAATATTTGCGTCTAGAGCCTTTGCATTGAGGGCTATCTGAAAACGGCAGTGGCGCTGAAGTTGCCTGTGAATGTGGAGTTGGTGGCATGTGAAACCCGCATGTGGAGCATTCGTTTGTGTGGGATGCTCACCAAGCATCATTTCAGTCCTAGGCACTCAAAGGGCACTAAGCATAGAGTGTGAAAACTGAGATTCCTTGAGAGCTGCTTGGAAGCCTGATGGTGTGTGAAGTTAGTGAGCCAAATGGAGTTATTCCCCCTCAAGAACCACTCGGCTGATCCTTCTTCAATATGCCCTCCACCAACATGCAGTGTTTCCTTGATTGAATTAGCTCTCACACCAACATTTGCGTCTAGAGCCTTTGCATTGAGGGCTATCTGAAAACGGCTGTGGCGCTGAAGTTGCCTGAGAATGTGGAGATGGTGGCATGTGAAAACCTCATATGGAGCATTCGTTTGTGTGGGATGCTCTACCAGGTTCATTCCTAGATAATGCACTCAAAAGGCACTAAGCATAGAGTGTGAAAACTGAGTTTCCTTGAGAGCTGCTTGGAAGCCTGATGGTGTGTGAAGTTAGTAAGCCAAATGGAGTTGTTCTCCCACAAGAACCACTCGGTTGATCCTTCTTCAATATGCCCTTCACCAACATACAGTGTTTCCTTGATTCAATTAGCTCTCACACCAATATTTGTGTCTAGAGCCTTTTCATTGATTGCTATCTGAAAACGGCTGTGGCGCGGAAGTTGCCTGAGAATGTGGAGTTGGTGGCATGTGAAACCCGCATGTGGAGCATTCGTTTGTGTGGGATGCTCAGCAAGCTTCATTTCAGTCCTAGGCACTCAAAGGGCACTAAGCATAGAGTGTGAAAACTGAGTTTCCTTGAGAGCTGCTTGGAAGCCTGATGGTGTGTGAAGTTAGTGAGCCAAATGGAGTTGTTCTCCCACAAGAACCACTCGGCTGATCCTTCTTCAATATGCCCTTCACCAACATGCAGTGTTTCCTTGATTGAATTAGCTCTCACACCAATATTTGCGTCTAGAGCCTTTGCATTGAGGACGATCTGAAAATGGCTGTGGCAATGAGGTTGCCTGTGAATGTGGAGTTGGTGTAATGTGAAACCCGCATGTGGAGCATTCGTTTGTGTGGGATGCTCACCAAGCTTCATTTCAGTCCTAGGCACTCAAAGGGCACTAAGGATAGAGTGTGAAAACTGAGTTTCCTTGAGAGCTGCTTGGAAGCCTGATGGTGTGTGAAGTTAGTGAGCCAAATGGAGTTGTTCTCCCACAAGAACCACTCGATTGATCCTTCTTCAATATGCCCTTCACCAACATGCAGTGTTTCCTTGATTGAATTAGCTCTCACACCAATGTTTGCGTCTAGAGCCATTGCATTGTGGGCTATCTGAAAACGGCTGTGGCACTGAAGTTGCCTGAAAATGTGGAGTTGGTGGCATGTGAAACCCGCATGTGGAGCATTCGTTTGTGTGGGATGCTCACCAAGCTTCATTTCAGTCCTAGGCACTCAAAGGGCACTAAGCATAGAGGGTGAAAACTGAGTTTCCTTGAGAGCTGCTTGGAAGCCTGATGGTGTGTGAAGTTAGTGAGCCAAATGGAGTTGTTCTCCCACAAGAACCACTCGGCTGATCTTTTTCAATATGCCCTTCACCAACATGCAATGTTTCCTTGATTGAATTAGCTATCACACCAATATTTGCGTCTAGAGCCATTGCATTGAGGGCTATCTGAAAACGGCTGTGGCGCTGAAGTTGCCTTTGAATGTGGAGTTGGTGGCATGTGAAACCCGCATGTGGAGCATTCGTTTGTGTGGGATGCTCAGCAAGTTTCATTTCAGTCCTAGGCACTTAAAGAGCACTAAGCATAGACTGTGAAAATTGAGTTTCCTTGAGAGCTGCTTCGAAGCCTGTTGGTGTGTAACGTTAGTGAGCCAAATTGAGTTGTTCTCCCACAAGAACCACTCGGCTGATCCTTCTTCAATATGCCCTTCACCAACATGCAGTGTTTCCTTGATTGAATTAGCTCTCACACCAATATTTGCGTCTAGAGAATTTGCATTGAGGGCTATCTGAAAACGGTTGTGGCGTTGAAGTTGCCTGAGAATGTGGAGTTGGTGGCATGTGAAACCCGCATGTGGAGCATTCGTTTGTGTGGGATGCTCACCAAGCTTCATTTCAGTCCTAGGCACTCAAAGGGCACTAAGCATAGAGTGTGAAAACTGAGTTTCCTTGAGAGCTGCTTGGAAGCCTGATGGTGTGTGAAGTTAGTGAGCCAAATGGAGTTGTTCTCCCACAAGAACCACTCGGTTGATCCTTCTTCAATATGCCCTTCACCAACATACAGTGTTTCCTTGATTGAATTAGCTCTCACACCAATATTTGCGTCTAGAGCCTTTGCATTGAGGGCTATCTGAAAACGGCTGTGGCGCTGAAGTTGCCTGTGAATGTGGAGTTGGTGGCATGTGAAACCCGCATGTGGAGCATTCGTTTGTGTGGGATGCTCACCAAGCTTCATTTCAGTCCTAGGGACTCAAAGGGCACTAAGCATAGAGTGTGAAAACTGAGATTCCTTGAGAGCTGCTTGGAAGCCTGATGGTGTGTGAAGTTAGTGAGCCAAATGGAGTTATTCCCCCTCAAGAACCACTCGGCTGATCCTTCTTCAATATGCACTCCACCAACATGCAGTGTTTCCTTGATTGAATTAGCTCTCACACCAACATTTGCGTCCAGAGCCTTTGCATTGAGGGCTATCTGAAAACGGCTGTGGCGCTGAAGTTGCCTGAGAATGTGGAGTTGGTGGCATGTGAAAACCTCATATGGAGCATTCGTTTGTGTGGGATGCTCTACCAGGTTCATTCCTAGATAATGCACTCAAAAGGCACTAAGCATAGAGTGTGAAAACTGAGTTTCCTTGAGAGCTGCTTGGAAGCCTGATGGTGTGTGAAGTTAGTGAGCCAAATGGAGTTGTTCTCCCACAAGAACCACTCGGTTGATCCTTCTTCAATATGCCCTTCACCAACATACAGTGTTTCCTTGATTCAATTAGCTCTCACACCAATATTTGCGTCTAGAGCCTTTGCATTGAGGGCTATCTGAAAACGGCTGTGGCGCGGAAGTTGCCTGAGAATGTGGAGTTGGTGGCATGTGAAACCCGCATGTGGAGCATTCGTTTGTGTGGGATGCTCAGCAAGCTTCATTTCAGTCCTAGGCACTCAAAGGGCACTAAGCATAGAGTGTGAAAACTGAGTTTCCTTGAGAGCTGCTTGGAAGCCTGATGGTGTGTGAAGTTAGTGAGCCAAATGGAGTTGTTCTCCCACAAGAACCACTCGGCTGATCCTTCTTCAATATGCCCTTCACCAACATGCAGTGTTTCCTTGATTGAATTAGCTCTCACACCAATATTTGCGTCTAGAGCCTTTGCATTGAGGACGATCTGAAAATGGCTGTGGCAATGAGGTTGCCTGTGAATGTGGAGTTGGTGTCATGTGAAACCCGCATGTGGAGCATTCGTTTGTGTGGGATGCTCACCAAGCTTCATTTCAGTCCTAGGCACTCAAAGGGCACTAAGCATAGAGTGTGAAAACTGAGTTTCCTTGAGAGCCGCTTGGAAGCCTGATGGTGTGTGAAGTTAGTGAGCCAAATGGAGTTGTTCTCCCACAAGAACCACTCGATTGATCCTTCTTCAATATGCCCTTCACCAACATGCAGTGTTTCCTTGATTGAATTAGCTCTCACACCAATATTTGCGTCTAGAGCCATTGCATTGTGGGCTATCTGAAAACGGTTTTGGCACTGAAGTTGCCTGAAAATGTGGAGTTAGTGGCATGTGAAACCCGCATGTGGAGCATTCGTTTGTGTGGGATGCTCACCAAGCTTCATTTCAGTCCTAGGCACTCAAAGGGCACTAAGCATAGAGTGTGAAAACTGAGATTCCTTGAGAGCTGATTGGAAGCCTGATAGTGTGTGAATTTAGTGAGCCAAATGGAGTTGTTCTCCCACAAGAACCACTCGGCTGATCCTTCTTCAATATGCCCTTCACCAACATACATTGTTTCCTTGATTGAATTAGCTCTCAACCAATATTTGAGTCTAGAGCCTTTGCATTGAGGGCTATCTGAAAACGGCTGTGGCGCTGAAGTTGCCTTTGAATGTGGAGTTGGTGGCATGTGAAACCCGCATGTTGAGCATTCGTTTGTGTGGGATGCTCAGCAAGCTTCATTTCAGTCCTAGGCACTCAAAGTGCAATAAGCATAGACTGTGAAAATTGAGTTTCCTGGAGAGCTGCTTGGAAGCCTGTTGGTGTGTAACGTTAGTGAGCCAAATTGAGTTGTTCTCCCACAAGAACCACTCTGCTGATCCTTCTTCAATATGCCCTTCACCAACATGTAGTGTTTCCTTGATTGAATTAGCTCTCACACAAATATTTGCGTCTAGAGCCTTTGCATTGAGGGCTATCTGAAAACGGCTGTGGCGCTGAAGTTGCCTGTGAAAGTGTAGTTGGTGGCATGTGAAACCCGCATGTGGAGCATTCGTTTGTGTGGGATGCTCACCAAGCTTCATTTCAGTCCCAGGCACTCAAAGGGCACTAAGCATAGAGTGTGAAAACTGAGATTCCTTGAGAGCTGCTTGGAAGCCTGATGGTGTGTGAAGTTAGTGAGCCAAATGGAGTTATTCCCCCTCAAGAACCACTCGGCTGATCCTTCTTCAATATACCCTTCACCAACATGCAGTGTGTCCTTAATTGAATTAGCTCTCACACCAACATTTGCGTCTAGAGCCTTTGCATTGAGGGCTATGTGAAAACAGCTGTGGCGCTGAAGTTGCCTGATAATGTGGAGTTGGTGGCATGTGAAAACCTCATGTGGAGCATTCGTTTGTGTGGGATGCTCTACCAGGTTCATTCCTAGATAATGCACTCAAAAGCCACTAAGCATAGAGTGTGAAAACTGAGTTTCCTTGAGGGCTGCTTGGAAGCCTGATGGTGTGTGAAGTTAGTGAGCCAAATGGAGTTGTTCTCCCACAAGAACCACTCGGTTGATCCTTCTTCAATATGACCTTCACCAACATACAGTGTTTCCTTGATTCAATTAGCTCTCACACCAATATTTGGGTCTAGAGCCTTTTCATTGATTGCTATCTAAAAACGGCTGTGGCGCGGAAGTTGCCTGAGAATGTGGAGTTGGTGGCATGTGAAACCCGCATGTGGAGCATTCGTTTGTGTGGGATGCTCAGCAAGCTTCATTTCAGTCCTAGGCACTCAAAGGGCACGAAGCATAGAGTGTGAAAACTGAGATTCCGTGAGAGCTGCTTGGAAGCCTGATGGTGTGTGAAGTTAGTGAGCCAAATGGAGTTGTTCTCCAACAAGAACCACTCGGCTGATCCTTCTTCAATATGCCCTTCACCAACATGCAGTGTTTCCTTGATTGAATTAGCTCTCACACCATCATTTGCGTCTAGAGCCTTTGCATTGAGGGCTATCTGAAAACGGCTGTGGCGCTGAAGTTGCCTGTGAATGTGGTGTTGGTGGCATGTGAAACCCGCATGTGGAGCATTGGTTTGTGTGGGATGCTCACCAAGTTTCATTTCAGTCCTAGGCACTCAAAGGGCACTAAGCATAGAGTGTGAAAACTGAGTTTCCTTGAGAGCTGCTTGGAAGGCTGATAGTGTGTGAAGTTAGTGAGCCAAATGGAGTTGTTCTCCCACAAGAACCACTCGGCTGATCCTTCTTCAATATGCCCTTCACCAACATGCAGTGTTTCCTTGATTGAATTAGCTCTCACACCAATAATTGCTTCTAGAGAATTTGCATTGAGGGCTATCTGAAAACGGCTGTTTCGCTGAAGTTCCCTGAGGATGTGGCGTTGGTGGTATGTGAAACCCGCATGTGGAGCATTCGTTTGTGTGGGATGCTCACCAAGCTTCATTTCTAGATAATGCACTCAAAGGGCACTAAGCATAGAGTGTGAAAACTGAGTTTCCTTGAGAGCTGCTTGGAAGCCTAATGGTGTGTGAAGTTAGTGAGCCAAATGGAGTTGTTCTCCCACAACATCCACTCGGTTGATCCTTCTTCAATATGCCCTTCACTAACAGGCTGTGTTTCCTTGATTGAATTAGCTCTCACACCAATATTTGCGTCTAGAAGCTCTGCATTGAGGGCTATCTGAAAACGGCTGTGGCGCTGAAGTTGCCTGTGAATGTGGAGTTGGTGGCATGTGAAACCCGCATGTGGAGCATTCGTTTGTGTGGGGTGCTTTACCAAGCTTCATTTCAGTCCTAGGCACTCAAAAGGCACTAAGCATAGAGTGTGAAAACTGAGATTTCTGGAGAGCTGCTTGGAAGCCTGATGGTGTGTGAAGTTAGTGAGCCAAATGGAGTTGTTCTCCCACAAGAACCACTCGGCTGATCCTTCTTCAATATGCCCTTCACCAACATGCAGTGTTTCCTTGTTTGAATTAGCTCTCACATCAATCTTTGCGTCTAGAGCCTTTGCATTGAGGGCTATCTGAAAACGGTTGTGGCGCTGAAGTTGCCTGTGAATGTGGAGTTGGTGGCATGTGAAACCCGCATGTGGAGCATTCTTTTGTGTGGGATGCTCTACCAGGTTCAATCCTAGATAATGGACTCAAAGGGCACTAAGCATAGAGTGTGAAAACTGAGTTTCCTTGAGAGCTGCTTGGAAGCCTGATGGTGTGTGAAGTTAGTGAGCCAAATGGAGTTGTTCTCCCACAAGAACCACTCGGTTTATCCTTCTTCAATATGCCCTTCACCAACATGCAGTGTTTCCTTGATTGAATTAGCTCTCACACCAATATTTGCGTCTAGAGCCTTTGCATTGAGGGCTATCTGAAAACGGCAGTGGCGCTGAAGTTGCCTGTGAATGTGGAGTTGGTGGCATGTGAAACCCGCATGTGGAGCATTCGTTTGTGTGGGATGCTCACCAAGCATCATTTCAGTCCTAGGCACTCAAAGGGCACTAAGCATAGAGTGTGAAAACTGAGATTCCTTGAGAGCTGCTTGGAAGCCTGATGGTGTGTGAAGTTAGTGAGCCAAATGGAGTTATTCAACCTCAAGAACCACTCGGCTGATCCTTCTTCAATATGCCCTCCACCAACATGCAGTGTTTCCTTGATTGAATTAGCTCTCACACCAACATTTGCGTCTAGAGCCTTTGCATTGAGGGCTATCTGAAAACGGCTGTGGCGCTGAAGTTGCCTGAGAATGTGGAGATGGTGGCATGTGAAAACCTCATATGGAGCATTCGTTTGTGTGGGATGCTCTACCAGGTTCATTCCTAGATAATGCACTCAAAAGGCACTAAGCATAGAGTGTGAAAACTGAGTTTCCTTGAGAGCTGCTTGGAAGCCTGATGGTGTGTGAAGTTAGTAAGCCAAATGGAGTTGTTCTCCCACAAGAACCACTCGGTTGATCCTTCTTCAATATGCCCTTCACCAACATACAGTGTTTCCTTGATTCAATTAGCTCTCACACCAATATTTGTGTCTAGAGCCTTTTCATTGATTGCTAACTGAAAACGGCTGTGGCGCGGAAGTTGCCTGAGAATGTGGAGTTGGTGGCATGTGAAACCCGCATGTGGAGCATTCGTTTGTGTGGGATGCTCAGCAAGCTTCATTTCAGTCCTAGGCACTCAAAGGGCACTAAGCATAGAGTGTGAAAACTGAGTTTCCTTGAGAGCTGCTTGGAAGCCTGATGGTGTGTGAAGTTAGTGAGCCAAATGGAGTTGTTCTCCCACAAGAACCACTCGGCTGATCCTTCTTCAATATGCCCTTCACCAACATGCAGTGTTTCCTTGATTGAATTAGCTCTCACACCAATATTTGCGTCTAGAGCCTTTGCATTGAGGACGATCTGAAAATGGCTGTGGCAATGAGGTTGCCTGTGAATGTGGAGTTGGTGTAATGTGAAACCCGCATGTGGAGCATTCGTTTGTGTGGGATGCTCACCAAGCTTCATTTCAGTCCTAGGCACTCAAAGGGCACTAAGGATAGAGTGTGAAAACTGAGTTTCCTTGAGAGCTGCTTGGAAGCCTGATGGTGTGTGAAGTTAGTGAGCCAAATGGAGTTGTTCTCCCACAAGAACCACTCGATTGATCCTTCTTCAATATGCCCTTCACCAACATGCAGTGTTTCCTTGATTGAATTAGCTCTCACACCAATGTTTGCGTCTAGAGCCATTGCATTGTGGGCTATCTGAAAACGGCTGTGGCACTGAAGTTGCCTGAAAACGTGGAGTTGGTGGCATGTGAAACCCGCATGTGGAGCATTCGTTTGTGTGGGATGCTCACCAAGCTTCATTTCAGTCCTAGGCACTCAAAGGGCACTAAGCATAGAGGGTGAAAACTGAGTTTCCTTGAGAGCTGCTTGGAAGCCTGATGGTGTGTGAAGTTAGTGAGCCAAATGGAGTTGTTCTCCCACAAGAACCACTCGGCTGATCTTTTTCAATATGCCCTTCACCAACATGCAATGTTTCCTTGATTGAATTAGCTATCACACCAATATTTGCGTCTAGAGCCATTGCATTGAGGGCTATCTGAAAACGGCTGTGGCGCTGAAGTTGCCTTTGAATGTGGAGTTGGTGGCATGTGAAACCCGCATGTGGAGCATTCGTTTGTGTGGGATGCTCAGCAAGTTTCATTTCAGTCCTAGGCACTTAAAGAGCACTAAGCATAGACTGTGAAAATTGAGTTTCCTTGAGAGCTGCTTCGAAGCCTGTTGGTGTGTAACGTTAGTGAGCCAAATTGAGTTGTTCTCCCACAAGAACCACTCGGCTGATCCTTCTTCAATATGCCCTTCACCAACATGCAGTGTTTCCTTGATTGAATTAGCTCTCACACCAATATTTGCGTCTAGAGAATTTGCATTGAGGGCTATCTGAAAACGGTTGTGGCGTTGAAGTTGCCTGAGAATGTGGAGTTGGTGGCATGTGAAACCCGCATGTGGAGCATTCGTTTGTGTGGGATGCTCACCAAGCTTCATTTCAGTCCTAGGCACTCAAAGGGCACTAAGCATAGAGTGTGAAAACTGAGTTTCCTTGAGAGCTGCTTGGAAGCCTGATGGTGTGTGAAGTTAGTGAGCCAAATGGAGTTGTTCTCCCACAAGAACCACTCGGTTGATCCTTCTTCAATATGCCCTTCACCAACATACAGTGTTTCCTTGATTGAATTAGCTCTCACACCAATATTTGCGTCTAGAGCCTTTGCATTGAGGGCTATCTGAAAACGGCTGTGGCGCTGAAGTTGCCTGTGAATGTGGAGTTGGTGGCATGTGAAACCCGCATGTGGAGCATTCGTTTGTGTGGGATGCTCTAGCAGGTTCATTCCTAGATAATGCACTCAAAGGGCATTAAGCATAGAGTGTGAAAACTGAGTTTCCTTGAGAGCTGCTTGGAAGCCTGATGGTGTGTGAAGTTAGTGAGCCAAATGGAGTTGTTCTCCCACAAGAACCACTCGGTTTATCCTTCTTCAATATGCCCTTCACCAACATGCAGTGTTTCCTTGATTGAATTAGCTCTCACACCAATATTTGCGTCTAGAGCCTTTGCATTGAGGGCTATATGAAAACGGCTGTGAATGTGGAGTTGCCTGTGAATGTGGAGTTGGTGGCATGTGAAACCCGCATGTGGAGCATTCGTTTGTGTGGGATGCTCTAGCAGGTTCATTCCTAGATAATGCACTCAAAGGGCATTAAGCATAGAGTGTGAAAACTGAGTTTCCTTGAGAGCTGCTTGGAAGCCTGATGGTGTGTGAAGTTAGTGAGCCAAATGGAGTTGTTCTCCCACAAGAACCACTCGGTTTATCCTTCTTCAATATGCCCTTCACCAACATGCAGTGTTTCCTTGATTGAATTAGCTCTCACACCAATATTTGCGTCTAGAGCCTTTGCATTGAGGGCTATCTTAAAAAGGCTGTGGCGCTGAAGTTGCCTGAGAATGTGGAGTTGGTGGCATGTGAAACCCGCATGTGGAGCATTCGTTTGTGTGGGATGCTCACCAAGCATCATTTCAGTCCTAGGCACTCAAAGGGCACTAAGCATAGAGTGTGAAAACTGAGATTCCTTGAGAGCTGCTTGGAAGCCTGATGGTGTGTGAAGTTAGTGAGCCAAATGGAGTTATTCCCCCTCAAGAACCACTCGGCTGATCCTTCTTCAATATGCCCTCCACCAACATGCAGTGTTTCCTTGATTGAATTAGCTCTCACACCAACATTTGCGTCTAGAGCCTTTGCATTGAGGGCTATCTGAAAACGGCTGTGGCGCTGAAGTTGCCTGAGAATGTGGAGATGGTGGCATGTGAAAACCTCATATGGAGCATTCGTTTGTGTGGGATGCTCTACCAGGTTCATTCCTAGATAATGCACTCAAAAGGCACTAAGCATAGAGTGTGAAAACTGAGTTTCCTTGAGAGCTGCTTGGAAGCCTGATGGTGTGTGAAGTTAGTAAGCCAAATGGAGTTGTTCTCCCACAAGAACCACTCGGTTGATCCTTCTTCAATATGCCCTTCACCAACATACAGTGTTTCCTTGATTCAATTAGCTCTCACACCAATATTTGTGTCTAGAGCCATTTCATTGATTGCTATCTGAAAACGGCTGTGGCGCGGAAGTTGCCTGAGAATGTGGAGTTGGTGGCATGTGAAACCCGCATGTGGAGCATTCGTTTGTGTGGGATGCTCAGCAAGCTTCATTTCAGTCCTAGGCACTCAAAGGGCACTAAGCATAGAGTGTGAAAACTGAGTTTCCTTGAGAGCTGCTTGGAAGCCTGATGGTGTGTGAAGTTAGTGAGCCAAATGGAGTTGTTCTCCCACAAGAACCACTCGGCTGATCCTTCTTCAATATGCCCTTCACCAACATGCAGTGTTTCCTTGATTGAATTAGCTCTCACACCAATATTTGCGTCTAGAGCCTTTGCATTGAGGACGATCTGAAAATGGCTGTGGCAATGAGGTTGCCTGTGAATGTGGAGTTGGTGTAATGTGAAACCCGCATGTGGAGCATTCGTTTGTGTGGGATGCTCACCAAGCTTCATTTCAGTCCTAGGCACTCAAAGGGCACTAAGGATAGAGTGTGAAAACTGAGTTTCCTTGAGAGCTGCTTGGAAGCCTGATGGTGTGTGAAGTTAGTGAGCCAAATGGAGTTGTTCTCCCACAAGAACCACTCGATTGATCCTTCTTCAATATGCCCTTCACCAACATGCAGTGTTTCCTTGATTGAATTAGCTCTCACACCAATATTTGCGTCTAGAGCCATTGCATTGTGGGCTATCTGAAAACGGCTGTGGCACTGAAGTTGCCTGAAAATGTGGAGTTGGTGGCATGTGAAACCCGCATGTGGAGCATTCGTTTGTGTGGGATGCTCACCAAGCTTCATTTCAGTCCTAGGCACTCAAAGGGCACTAAGCATAGAGGGTGAAAACTGAGTTTCCTTGAGAGCTGCTTGGAAGCCTGATGGTGTGTGAAGTTAGTGAGCCAAATGGAGTTGTTCTCCCACAAGAACCACTCGGCTGATCTTTTTCAATATGCCCTTCACCAACATGCAATGTTTCCTTGATTGAATTAGCTATCACACCAATATTTGCGTCTAGAGCCATTGCATTGAGGGCTATCTGAAAACGGCTGTGGCGCTGAAGTTGCCTTTGAATGTGGAGTTGGTGGCATGTGAAACCCGCATGTGGAGCATTCGTTTGTGTGGGATGCTCAGCAAGTTTCATTTCAGTCCTAGGCACTTAAAGAGCACTAAGCATAGACTGTGAAAATTGAGTTTCCTTGAGAGCTGCTTCGAAGCCTGTTGGTGTGTAACGTTAGTGAGCCAAATTGAGTTGTTCTCCCACAAGAACCACTCGGCTGATCCTTCTTCAATATGCCCTTCACCAACATGCAGTGTTTCCTTGATTGAATTAGCTCTCACACCAATATTTGCGTCTAGAGAATTTGCATTGAGGGCTATCTGAAAACGGTTGTGGCGTTGAAGTTGCCTGAGAATGTGGAGTTGGTGGCATGTGAAACCCGCATGTGGAGCATTCGTTTGTGTGGGATGCTCACCAAGCTTCATTTCAGTCCTAGGCACTCAAAGGGCACTAAGCATAGAGTGTGAAAACTGAGTTTCCTTGAGAGCTGCTTGGAAGCCTGATGGTGTGTGAAGTTAGTGAGCCAAATGGAGTTGTTCTCCCACAAGAACCACTCGGTTGATCCTTCTTCAATATGCCCTTCACCAACATACAGTGTTTCCTTGATTGAATTAGCTCTCACACCAATATTTGCGTCTAGAGCCTTTGCATTGAGGGCTATCTGAAAACGGCTGTGGCGCTGAAGTTGCCTGTGAATGTGGAGTTGGTGGCATGTGAAACCCGCATGTGGAGCATTCGTTTGTGTGGGATGCTCTAGCAGGTTCATTCCTAGATAATGCACTCAAAGGGCATTAAGCATAGAGTGTGAAAACTGAGTTTCCTTGAGAGCTGCTTGGAAGCCTGATGGTGTGTGAAGTTAGTGAGCCAAATGGAGTTGTTCTCCCACAAGAACCACTCGGTTTATCCTTCTTCAATATGCCCTTCACCAACATGCAGTGTTTCCTTGATTGAATTAGCTCTCACACCAATATTTGCGTCTAGAGCCTTTGCATTGAGGGCTATATGAAAACGGCTGTGAATGTGGAGTTGCCTGTGAATGTGGAGTTGGTGGCATGTGAAACCCGCATGTGGAGCATTCGTTTGTGTGGGATGCTCTAGCAGGTTCATTCCTAGATAATGCACTCAAAGGGCATTAAGCATAGAGTGTGAAAACTGAGTTTCCTTGAGAGCTGCTTGGAAGCCTGATGGTGTGTGAAGTTAGTGAGCCAAATGGAGTTGTTCTCCCACAAGAACCACTCGGTTTATCCTTCTTCAATATGCCCTTCACCAACATGCAGTGTTTCCTTGATTGAATTAGCTCTCACACCAATATTTGCGTCTAGAGCCTTTGCATTGAGGGCTATATGAAAACGGCTGTGAATGTGGAGTTGCCTGTGAATGTGGAGTTGGTGGCATGTGAAACCCGCATGTGGAGCATTCGTTTGTGTGGGATGTTCACCAAGTTTCATTTCAGTCCTAGGCACTCAACGGGCACTAAGCATAGAGTGTGAAAACTGAGTTTCCTTGAGAGCTGCTTGGAAGCCTGATAGTGTGTGAAGTTAGTGGGCCAAATGGAGTTGTTCTCCCACAAGAACCACTCGGCTGATCCTTCTTCAATATGCCCTTCACCAACATGTAGTGTTTCCTTGATTGAATTAGCTCTCACACCAATATTTGCGTCTAGAGCCTTTGCATTGAGGGCTATCTGAAAATTTCTGTGGCGCTGAAGTTGCCGGTGAAAGTGTAGTTGGTGGCATGTGAAACCCGCATGTGGAGCATTCGTTTGTTTGGGATGCTCACCAAGCTTCATTTCAGTCCTAGGCACTCAAAGGGCACTAAGCATAGAGTGTGAAAACGGAGATTCCTTGAGAGCTGCTTGGAAGCCTGATGGTGTGTGAAGTTAGTGAGCCAAATGGAGTTATTCCCCCTCAAGAACCACTCGGCTGATCCTTCTTCAATATGCCCTTCACCAACATGCAGTGTTTCCTTGATTGAATTAGCTCTCACACCAACATTTGCGTCTAGAGCCTTTGCATTGAGGGCTATCTGAAAACGGCTGTGGCGCTGAAGTTGCCTGAGAATGTGGAGTTGGTGGCATGTGAAAACCTCATATGGAGCATTCGTTTGTGTGGGATCCTCTACCAGGTTCATTCCTAGATAATGCACTCAAAAGGCACTAAGCATAGAGTGTGAAAACTGAGTTTCCTTGAGAGCTGCTTGGAAGCCTGATGGTGTGTGAAGTTAGTGAGCCAAATGGAGTTGTTCTCCCACAAGAACCACTCGGCTGATCCTTCTTCAATATGCCCTTCACCAACATACAGTGTTTCCTTGATTCAATTAGCTCTCACACCAATATTTGCGTCTAGAGCCTTTTCTTTGATTGCTATCTGAAAACGGCTGTGGCGCGGAAGTTGCCTGAGAATGTGGAGTTGGCGGCATGTGAAACCCGCATGTGGAGCATTCGTTTGTGTGGGATGCTCAGCAAGCTTCATTTCAGTCCTAGGCACTCAAAGGGCACTAAGCATAGAGTGTGAAAACTGAGTTTCCTTGAGAGCTGCTTGGAAGCCTGATGGTGTGTGAAGTTAGTGAGCCAAATGGGGTTGTTCTCCCACAAGAACCACTCGGCTGATCTTTTTCAATATGCCCTTCACCAACATGCAATGTTTCCTTGATTGAATTAGCTATCACACCAATATTTGCGTCTAGAGCCATTGCATTGAGGGCTATCTGAAAACGGCTGTGGCGCGGAAGTTGCCTGAGAATGTGGAGTTGGTGGCATGTGAAACCCGCATGTGGAGCATTCGTTTGTGTGGGATGCTCAGCAAGTTTCATTTCAGTCCTAGGCACTTAAAGAGCACTAAGCATAGACTGTGAAAATTGAGTTTCCTGGAGAGCTGCTTGGAAGCCTGTTGGTGTGTAACGTTAGTGAGCCAAATTGAGTTGTTCTCCCACAAGAACCACTCGGCTGATCCTTCTTCAATATGCCCTTCACCAACATGCAGTGTTTCCTTGATTGAATTAGCTCTCACACCAATATTTGCGTCTAGAGAATTTGCATTGAGGGCTATCTGAAAACGGTTGTGGCGTTGAAGTTGCCTGAGAATGTGGAGTTGGTGGCATGTGAAACCCGCATGTGGAGCATTCGTTTGTGTGGGATGCTCACCAAGCTTCATTTCAGTCCTAGGCACTCAAAGGGCACTAAGCATAGAGTGTGAAAACTGAGTTTCCTTGAGAGCTGCTTGGAAGCCTGATGGTGTGTGAAGTTAGTGAGCCAAATGGAGTTGTTCTCCCACAAGAACCACTCGGTTGATCCTTCTTCAATATGCCCTTCACCAACATACAGTGTTTCCTTGATTGAATTAGCTCTCACACCAATATTTGCGTCTAGAGCCTTTGCATTGAGGGCTATCTGAAAACGGCTGTGGCGCTGAAGTTGCCTGTGAATGTGGAGTTGGTGGCATGTGAAACCCGCATGTGGAGCATTCGTTTGTGTGGGATGCTCTAGCAGGTTCATTCCTAGATAATGCACTCAAAGGGCATTAAGCATAGAGTGTGAAAACTGAGTTTCCTTGAGAGCTGCTTGGAAGCCTGATGGTGTGTGAAGTTAGTGAGCCAAATGGAGTTGTTCTCCCACAAGAACCACTCGGTTTATCCTTCTTCAATATGCCCTTCACCAACATGCAGTGTTTCCTTGATTGAATTAGCTCTCACACCAATATTTGCGTCTAGAGCCTTTGCATTGAGGGCTATATGAAAACGGCTGTGAATGTGGAGTTGCCTGTGAATGTGGAGTTGGTGGCATGTGAAACCCGCATGTGGAGCATTCGTTTGTGTGGGATGTTCACCAAGTTTCATTTCAGTCCTAGGCACTCAACGGGCACTAAGCATAGAGTGTGAAAACTGAGTTTCCTTGAGAGCTGCTTGGAAGCCTGATAGTGTGTGAAGTTAGTGGGCCAAATGGAGTTGTTCTCCCACAAGAACCACTCGGCTGATCTTTTTCAATATGCCCTTCACCAACATGCAATGTTTCCTTGATTGAATTAGCTATCACACCAATATTTGCGTCTAGAGCCATTGCATTGAGGGCTATCTGAAAACGGCTGTGGCGCGGAAGTTGCCTGAGAATGTGGAGTTGGTGGCATGTGAAACCCGCATGTGGAGCATTCGTTTGTGTGGGATGCTCAGCAAGTTTCATTTCAGTCCTAGGCACTTAAAGAGCACTAAGCATAGACTGTGAAAATTGAGTTTCCTGGAGAGCTGCTTGGAAGCCTGTTGGTGTGTAACGTTAGTGAGCCAAATTGAGTTGTTCTCCCACAAGAACCACTCGGCTGATCCTTCTTCAATATGCCCTTCACCAACATGCAGTGTTTCCTTGATTCAATTAGCTCTCACACCAATATTTGCGTCTAGAGAATTTGCATTGAGGGCTATCTGAAAATGGTTGTGGCGTTGAAGTTGCCTGAGAATGTGGAGTTGGTGGCATGTGAAACCCGCATGTGGAGCATTCGTTTGTGTGGGATGCTCACCAAGCTTCATTTCAGTCCTAGGCACTCAAAGGGCACTAAGCATAGAATGTGAAAACTGAGTTTCCTTGAGAGCTGCTTGGAAGCCTGATGGTGTGTGAAGTTAGTGAGCCAAATGGAGTTGTTCTCCCACAAGAACCACTCGGTTGATCCTTCTTCAATATGCCCTTCACCAACATACAGTGTTTCCTTGATTGAATTAGCTCTCACACCAATATTTGCGTCTAGAGCCTTTGCATTGAGGGCTATCTGAAAACGGCTGTGGCGCTGAAGTTGCCTGTGAATGTGGAGTTGGTGGCATGTGAAACCCGCATGTGGAGCATTCGTTTGTGTGGGATGCTCTAGCAGGTTCATTCCTAGATAATGCACTCAAAGGGCATTAAGCATAGAGTGTGAAAACTGAGTTTCCTTGAGAGCTGCTTGGAAGCCTGATGGTGTGTGAAGTTAGTGAGCCAAATGGAGTTGTTCTCCCACAAGAACCACTCGGTTTATCCTTCTTCAATATGCCCTTCACCAACATGCAGTGTTTCCTTGATTGAATTAGCTCTCACACCAATATTTGCGTCTAGAGCCTTTGCATTGAGGGCTATATGAAAACGGCTGTGAATGTGGAGTTGCCTGTGAATGTGGAGTTGGTGGCATGTGAAACCCGCATGTGGAGCATTCGTTTGTGTGGGATGTTCACCAAGTTTCATTTCAGTCCTAGGCACTCAACGGGCACTAAGCATAGAGTGTGAAAACTGAGTTTCCTTGAGAGCTGCTTGGAAGCCTGATAGTGTGTGAAGTTAGTGGGCCAAATGGAGTTGTTCTCCCACAAGAACCACTCGGCTGATCCTTCTTCAATATGCCCTTCACCAACATGTAGTGTTTCCTTGATTGAATTAGCTCTCACCAATATTTGCGTCTAGAGCCTTTGCATTGAGGGCTATCTGAAAATTTCTGTGGCGCTGAAGTTGCCTGTGAAAGTGTAGTTGGTGGCATGTGAAACCCGCATGTGGAGCATTCGTTTGTGTGGGATGCTCACCAAGCTTCATTTCAGTCCTAGGCACTCAAAGGGCACTAAGCATAGAGTGTGAAAACGGAGATTCCTTGAGAGCTGCTTGGAAGCCTGATGGTGTGTGAAGTTAGTGAGCCAAATGGAGTTATCCCCCTCAAGAACCACTCGGCTGATCCTTCTTCAATATGCCCTTCAGCAACATGCAGTGTTTCCTTGATTGAATTAGCTCTCACACCAACATTTGCGTCTAGAGCCTTTGCATTGAGGGCTATCTGAAAACGGCTGTGGCGCTGAAGTTGCCTGAGAATGTGGAGTTGGTGACATGTGAAAACCTCATATGGAGCATTCGTTTGTGTGGGATCCTCTACCAGGTTCATTCCTAGATAATGCACTCAAAGGGCACTAAGCATAGAGTGTGAAAACTGAGTTTCCTTGAGAGCTGCTTGGAAGCCTGATGGTGTGTGAAGTTAGTGAGCCAAATGGAGTTATTCTCGCACAAGAACCACTCGGTTGATCCTTCTTCAATATGCCCTTCACCAACATACAGTGTTTCCTTGATTCAATTAGCTCTCACACCAATATTTGCGTCTAGAGCCTTTTCATTGATTGCTATCTGAAAACGGCTGTGGCGCGGAAGTTGCCTGAGAATGTGGAGTTGGTGGCATGTGAAACCCGCATGTGGAGCATTCGTTTGTGTGGGATGCTCAGCAAGCTTCATTTCAGTCCTAGGCACTCAAAGGGCACTAAGCATAGAGTGTGAAAACTGAGTTTCCTTGAGAGCTGCTTGGAAGCCTGATGGTGTGTGAAGTTAGTGAGCCAAATGGAGTTGTTCTCCCACAAGAACCACTCGGCTGTTCCTTCTTCAATATGCCCTTCACCAACATGCAGTGTTTCCTTGATTGAATTAGCTCTCACACCAATATTTGCGTCTAGAGCCTTTGCATTGAGGACGATCTGAAAATGGCTGTGGCAATGAGGTTGCCTGTGAATGTGGAGTTGGTGTCATGTGAAACCCGCATGTGGAGCATTCGTTTGTGTGGGATGCTCACCAAGCTTCATTTCAGTCCTAGGCACTCAAAGGGCACTAAGCATAGAGTGTGAAAACTGAGTTTCCTTGAGAGCTGCTTGGAAGCCTGATGGTGTGTGAAGTTAGTGAGCCAAATGGAGTTGTTCTCCCACAAGAACCACTCGATTGATCCTTCTTCAATATGCCCTTCACCAACATACAGTGTTTCCTTGATTCAATTAGCTCTCACACCAATATTTGCGTCTAGAGCCTTTTCATTGATTGCTATCTGAAAACGGCTGTGGCGCGGAAGTTGCCTGAGAATGTGGAGTTGGTGGCATGTGAAACCCGCATGTGGAGCATTCGTTTGTGTAGGATGCTCAGCAAGCTTCATTTCAGTCCTAGGCACTCAAAGGGCAGTAAGCATAGAGTGTGAAAACTGAGTTTCCTTGAGAGCTGCTTGGAAGCCTGATGGTGTGTGAAGTTAGTGAGCCAAATGGAGTTGTTCTCCCACAAGAACCACTCGGCTGATCCTTCTTCAATATGCCCTTCACCAACATGCAGTGTTTCCTTGATTGAATTAGCTCTCACACCAATATTTGCGTCTAGAGCCTTTGCATTGAGGACGATCTGAAAATGGCTGTGGCAATGAGGTTGCCTGTGAATGTGGAGTTGGTGTCATGTGAAACCCGCATGTGGAGCATTCGTTTGTGTGGGATGCTCACCAAGCTTCATTTCAGTCCTAGGCACTCAAAGGGCACTAAGCATAGACTGAGAAAACTGAGTTTCCTTGAGAGCTGCTTGGAAGCCTGATGGTGTGTGAAGTTAGTGAGCCAAATGGAGTTGTTCTCCCACAAGAACCACTCGATTGATCCTTCTTCAATATGCCCTTCACCAAGATGCAGTGTTTCCTTGATTGAATTAGCTCTCACACCAATATTTGCGTCTAGAGCCATTGCATTGTGGGCTATCTGAAAACGGTTTTGGCACTGAAGTTGCCTGAAAATGTGGAGTTGGTGGCATGTGAAACCCGCATGTGGAGCATTCGTTTGTGTGGGATGCTCACCAAGCTTCATTTCAGTCCTAGGCACTCAAAGGGCACTAAGCATAGAGTGTGAAAACTGAGATTCCTTGAGAGCTGATTGGAAGCCTGATGGTGTGTGAATTTAGTGAGCCAAATGGAGTTGTTCTCCCACAAGAACCACTCGGCTGATCCTTCTTCAATATGCCCTTCACCAACATACATTGTTTCCTTGATTGAATTAGCTCTCAACCAATATTTGAGTCTAGAGCCTTTGCATTGAGGGCTATCTGAAAATGGCTGTGGCGCTGAAGTTGCCTGAGAATGTGGAGTTGGTGGCATGTGAAACCCGCATGTGGAGCATTCGTTTGTGTGGGATGCTCACCAAGTTTCATTTCAGTCCTAGGCACTCAAAGGGCATTAAGCATAGAGTGTGAAAACTGAGTTTCCTTGAGAGCTGCTTGGAAGGCTGATGGTGTGTGAAGTTAGTGAGCCAAATTCAGTTGTTCTCCCACAAGAACCACTCGGCTGATCCTTCTTCAATATGCCCTTCACCAACATGCAGTGTTTCCTTGATTGAATTAGCTCTCACACCAATATTTGCGACTAGAGCCTTTGCATTGAGGGCTATCTGAAAACGGCTGTGGCGCTGAAGTTGCCTGAGAATGTGGAGTTGGTGGCATGTGAAACCCGCATGTTGAGCATTCGTTTGTATGGGATGCTCTACCAGGTTCATTCCTAGATAATGCACTCAAAGGGCACTAAGCATAGAGTGTGAAAACTGAGTTTCCCGGAGAGCTGCTTGGAAGCCTGATGGTGTGTGAAGTTAGTGAGCCAAATGGAGTTGTTCTCCCACAAGAACCCCTCGAATAATCCTTCTTCAATATGCCATTCTCCAACATGCAGTGTTTCCTTGATTGAATTAGCTCTCACACCAATATTTGCGTCTAGAACCTCTGCATTGAGGGCTATCTGAAAACGGCTGTGGCGCAGAAGTTGCCTGATAATGTGGAGTTGGTGGCATGTGAAACCCGCATGTGGAGCATTCGTTTGTGTGGGATGCTCACCAAGCTTCATTTCTAGATAATGCACTCAAAGGGCACTAAGCATAGAGTGTGAAAACTGAGTTTCCTTGAGAGCTGCTTGGAAGCCTGATGGTGTGTGAAGTTAGTGGGCCAAATGCAGTTGTTCTCCCACAAGAACCACTCGGCTGATCCTTCTTCAATATGCCCTTCACCAACATACAGTGTTTCCTTGATTCAATTAGCTCTCACACCAATATTTGCGTCTAGAGCCTTTGCATTGATTGCTATCTGAAAACGGCTGTGGCGCGGAAGTTGCCTGAGAATGTGGAGTTGGTGGCATGTGAAACCCGCATGTGGAGCATTCGTTTGTGTGGGATGCTCAGCAAGTTTCATTTCAGTCCTAGGCACTTAAAGAGCACTAAGCATAGACTGTGAAAATTGAGTTTCCTGGAGAGCTGCTTGGAAGCCTGTTGGTGTGTAACGTTAGTGAGCCAAATTGAGTTGTTCTCCCACAAGAACCACTCGGCTGATCCTTCTTCAATATGCCCTTCACCAACAGGCTGTGTTTCCTTGATTGAATTAGCTCTCACACCAATATTTGCGTCTAGAGAATTTGCATTGAGGGCTATCTGAAAACGGTTGTGGCGTTGAAGTTGCCTGAGAATGTGGAGTTGGTGGCATGTGAAACCCTCATGTGGAGCATTCGTTTGTGTGGGATGCTCACCAAGCTTCATTTCAGTCCTAGGCACTCAAAGGGCACTAAGCATAGAGTGTGAAAACTGAGATTCCTTGAGAGCTGATTGGAAGCCTGATGGTGTGTGAATTTAGTGAGCCAAATGGAGTTGTTCTCCCACAAGAACCACTCGGCTGATCCTTCTTCAATATGCCCTTCACCAACATACAGTGTTTCCTTGATTGAATTAGCTCTCAACCAATATTTGAGTCTAGAGCCTTTGCATTGAGGGCTATCTGAAAATGGCTGTGGCGCTGAAGTTGCCTGAGAATGTGGAGTTGGTGGCATGTGAAACCCGCATGTGGAGCATTCGTTTGTGTGGGATGCTCACCAAGTTTCATTTCAGTCCTAGGCACTCAAAGGGCATTAAGCATAGAGTGTGAAAACTGAGTTTCCTTGAGAGCTGCTTGGAAGCCTCATGGTGTGTGAAGTTAGTGAGCCAAATTCAGTTGTTCTCCCACAAGAACCACTCGGCTGATCCTTCTTCAATATGCCCTTCACCAACATGCAGTGTTTCCTTGATTGAATTAGCTCTCACACCAATATTTGCGTCTAGAGCCTTTGCATTGAGGGCTATCTGAAAACGGCTGTGGCGCTGAAGTTGCCTGAGAATGTGGAGTTGGTGGCATGTGAAACCCGCATGTTGAGCATTCGTTTGTATGAGATGCTCTACCAGGTTCATTCCTAGATAATGCACTCAAAGGGCACTAAGCATAGAGTGTGAAAACTGAGTTTCCCGGAGAGCTGCTTGGAAGCCTGATGGTGTGTGAAGTTAGTGAGCCAAATGGAGTTGTTCTCCCACAAGAACCACTCGAATAATCCTTCTTCAATATGCCATTCTCCAACATGCAGTGTTTCCTTGATTGAATTAGCTCTCACACCAATATTTGCGTCTAGAAGCTCTGCATTGAGGGCTATCTGAAAACGGCTGTGGCGCAGAAGTTGCCTGATAATGTGGAGTTGGTGGCATGTGAAACCCGCATGTGGAGCATTCGTTTGTGTGGGATGCTCACCAAGCTTCATTTCTAGATAATGCACTCAAAGGGCACTAAGCATAGAGTGTGAAAACTGAGTTTCCTTGAGAGCTGCTTGGAAGCCTGATGGTGTGTGAAGTTAGTGAGCCAAATGCAGTTGTTCTCCCACAAGAACCACTCGGCTGATCCTTCTTCAATATGCCCTTCACCAACATACAGTGTTTCCTTGATTCAATTAGCTCTCACACCAATATTTGCGTCTAGAGCCTTTTCATTGATTGCTATCTGAAAACGGCTGTGGCGCGGAAGTTGCCTGAGAATGTGGAGTTGGTGGCATGTGAAACCCGCATGTGGAGCATTCGTTTGTGTGGGATGCTCAGCAAGTTTCATTTCAGTCCTAGGCACTTAAAGAGCACTAAGCATAGACTGTGAAAATTGAGTTTCCTGGAGAGCTGCTTGGAAGCCTGTTGGTGTGTAACGTTAGTGAGCCAAATTGAGTTGTTCTCCCACAAGAACCACTTGGCTGATCCTTCTTCAATATGCCCTTCACCAACATGCAGTGTTTCCTTGATTGAATTAGCTCTCACACCAATATTTGCGTCTAGAGAATTTGCATTGAGGGCTATCTGAAAACGGTTGTGGCGTTGAAGTTGCCTGAGAATGTGGAGTTGGTGTAATGTGAAACCCGCATGTGGAGCATTCGTTTGTGTGGGATGCTCACCAAGCTTCATTTCAGTCCTAGGCACTCAAAGGGCACTAAGCATAGAGTGTGAAAACTGAGTTTCCTTGAGAGCTGCTTGGAAGCCTCATGGTGTGTGAAGTTAGTGAGCCAAATGGAGTTGTTCTCCCACAAGAACCACTCGATTGATCCTTCTTCAATATGCCCTTCACCAACATGCAGTGTTTCCTTGATTGAATTAGCTCTCACACCAATATTTGCGTCTAGAGCCATTGCATTGTGGGCTATCTGAAAACGGTTTTGGCACTGAAGTTGCCTGAAAATGTGGAGTTGGTGGCATGTGAAACCCGCATGTGGAGCATTCGTTTGTGTGGGATGCTCACCAAGCTTCATTTCAGTCCTAGGCACTCAAAGGGCACTAAGCATAGAGTGTGAAAACTGAGATTCCTTGAGAGCTGATTGGAAGCCTGATAGTGTGTGAATTTAGTGAGCCAAATGGAGTTGTTCTCCCACAAGAACCACTCGGCTGATCCTTCTCAATATGCCCTTCACCAACATACATTGTTTCCTTGATTGAATTAGCTCTCAACCAATATTTGAGTCTAGAGCCTTTGCATTGAGGGCTATCTGAAAACGGCTGTGGCGCAGAAGTTGCCTGATAATGTGGAGTTGGTGGCATGTGAAACCCGCATGTGGAGCATTCGTTTGTGTGGGATGCTCACCAAGTTTCATTTCAGTCCTAGGCACTCAAAGGGCACTAAGCATAGAGTGTGAAAACTGAGTTTCCTTGAGAGCTGCTTGGAAGCCTGATGGTGTGTGAAGTTAGTGAGCCAAATGGAGTTGTTCTCCCACAAGAACCACTCGGCTGATCCTTCTTCAATATGCCCTTCACCAACATGCAGTGTTTCCTTGATTGAATTAGCTCTCACACCAATATTTGCGTCTAGAGCCTTTGCATTGAGGACGATCTGAAAATGGCTGTGGCAATGAGGTTGCCTGTGAATGTGGAGTTGGTGTCATGTGAAACCCGCATGTGGAGCATTCGTTTGTGTGGGATGCTCACCAAGCTTCATTTCAGTCCTAGGCACTCAAAGGGCACTAAGCATAGACTGTGAAAACTGAGTTTCCTTGAGAGCTGCTTGGAAGCCTGATGGTGTGTGAAGTTAGTGAGCCAAATGGAGTTGTTCTCCCACAAGAACCACTCGATTGATCCTTCTTCAATATGCCCTTCACCAACATGCAGTGTTTCCTTGATTGAATTAGCTCTCACACCAATATTTGCGTCTAGAGCCATTGCATTGTGGGCTATCTGAAAACGGTTTTGGCACTGAAGTTGCCTGAAAATGTGGAGTTGGTGGCATGTGAAACCCGCATGTGGAGCATTCGTTTGTGTGGGATGCTCACCAAGCTTCATTTCAGTCCTAGGCACTCAAAGGGCACTAAGCATAGAGTGTGAAAACTGAGATTCCTTGAGAGCTGATTGGAAGCCTGATGGTGTGTGAATTTAGTGAGCCAAATGGAGTTGTTCTCCCACAAGAACCACTCGGCTGATCCTTCTTCAATATGCCCTTCACCAACATGCAGTGTTTCCTTGATTGAATTAGCTCTCACACCAATATTTGCGTCTAGAGAATTTGCATTGAGGGCTATCTGAAAATGGCTGTGGCGCTGAAGTTGCCTGAGAATGTGGAGTTGGTGGCATGTGAAACCCGCATGTGGAGCATTCGTTTGTGTGGGATGCTCACCAAGTTTCATTTCAGTCCTAGGCACTCAAAGGGCATTAAGCATAGAGTGTGAAAACTGAGTTTCCTTGAGAGCTGCTTGGAAGCCTCATGGTGTGTGAAGTTAGTGAGCCAAATTCAGTTGTTCTCCCACAAGAACCACTCGACTGATCCTTCTTCAATATGCCCTTCACCAACATGCAGTGTTTCCTTGATTGAATTAGCTCTCACACCAATATTTGCGTCTAGAGCCTTTGCATTGAGGGCTATCTGAAAACGGCTGTGGCGCTGAAGTTGCCTGAGAATGTGGAGTTGGTGGCATGTGAAACCCGCATGTTGAGCATTCGTTTGTATGGGATGCTCTACCAGGTTCATTCCTAGATAATGCACTCAAAGGGCACTAAGCATAGAGTGTGAAAACTGAGTTTCCCGGAGAGCTGCTTGGAAGCCTGATGGTGTGTGAAGTTAGTGAGCCAAATGGAGTTGTTCTCCCACAAGAACCACTCGAATAATCCTTCTTCAATATGCCATTCTCCAACATGCAGTGTTTCCTTGATTGAATTAGCTCTCACACCAATATTTGCGTCTAGAGCTTTTGCATTGAGGGCTAGGAGAAAACGGCTGTGGCGCTGAAGTTGCCTGAGAATGTGGAGTTGGTGGCATGTGAAACCCGCATGTGGAGCATTCGTTTGTGTGGGATGCTCACCAAGCTTCATTTCAGTCCTAAGCACTCAAAAGGGCACTAAGCATAGAGTGTGAAAACTGAGTTTCCTTGAGAGCTGCTTGGAAGCCTGATGGTGTGTGAAGTTAGTGAGCCAAATGGAGTTATTCTCCCACAAGAACCACTCGGCTGATCCTTCTTCAATATGCCCTTCACCAACATGCAGTGTTTCCTTGATTGAAATAGCTCTCACACCAATATTTGCGTCTAGAGCCTTTGCATTGAGGGCTATCTGAAAACGGCTGTGGCGCTGAAGTTGCTTGTGAATGTGGAGTTGGTGGCATGTGAAACCCGCATGTGGAGCATTCGTTTGTGTGGGATGCTCACCAAGCATCATTTCAGTCCTAGGCACTCAAAGGGCACTAAGCATAGAGTGTGAAAACTGAGTTTCCTTGAGAGTTGCTTGGAAGCCTGATGGTGTGTGAAGTTAGTGAGCCAAATGGAGTTGTTCTCCCACAAGAACCACTCGGCTGATCCTTCTTCAATATGCCCTTCACCAACATGCTGTATTTCCTTGATTGAATTAGCTCTCACACAAATATTTAAGTCTAGAACCTCTGCATTGAGGGCTATCTGAAAATGGCTGTGGCACTGAAGTTGCCTGAGAATGTGGAGTTGGTGGCATGTGAAACCCTCATGTGGAGCATTCGTTTGTGTGGGATGCTCTACCAAGCTTCATTTCAGTCCTAGGCACTCAAAGGGCACTAAGCATAGAGTGTGAAAACTGAGATTCCTTGAGAGCTGCTTGGAAGCCTGATGGTGTGTGAAGTTAGTGAGCCAAATGGAGTTGTTCTCCCACAAGAACCACTTGGCTGATCCTTCTTCAATATGCCCTTCACCAACATGCAGTGTTTCCTTGATTGAATTAGCTCTCTCACCAACATTTGCGTCTAGAGCCTTTGCATCGATGGCTATCTGAAAACGGCTGTGGTGCTTAAGTTGGCTGTGAATGTGGAGTTGGTGGCATGTGAAACCCGCATGTGGAGCATTCTTTTGTGTGGGATGCTCACCAAGCTTCATTTCAGTCCTAGGCACTCAAAGGGCACTAAGCATAGAGTGTGAAAACTGAGTTTCCTTGAGAGCTACTTGGAAGCCTGATGGTGTGTGAAGTTAGTGAGCCAAATGCAGTTGTTCTCCCACAAGAACCACTCGGCTGATCCTCCTTCAATATGCCTTTCACCAACATGCAGTGTTTCCTTGATTGAATTAGCTCTCACACCAATATTTGCGTCTAGAGCCTTTGCATTGAGGGCTATCTGAAAACGGCTGTGGTGCTGAAGTTGCCTGAGAATGTGGAGTTGGTGGCATGTGAAACCCGCATGTGGAGCATTCGTTTGTGTGGGATGCTCTACCAGGTTCATTTCTAGATAATGCACTCAAAGGGCACTAAGCATAGAGTGTGAAAACTGAGATTCCTTGAGAGCTGCTTGGAAGCCTGATGGTGTGTGAAGTTAGTGAGCCAAATGCAGTTGTTCTCCCACAAGAACCACTCGGCTGATCCTTCTTCAATATGCCCTTGACCAACATACAGTGTTTCCTTGATTGAATTAGCTCTCACACCAATATTTGCGTCTAGAGCCTTTGCATTGAGGGCTATCTGAAAACGGCTGTGGCGCTGAAGTTGCCTGTGAATGTGGAGTTGGTGGCATGTGACACCCGCATGTGGAGCATTCGTTTGTGTGGGATGCTCACCAAGTTTCATTTCAGTCCTAGGCACTCAAAGGGCACTAAGCATAGAGTGTGAAAACTGAGTTTCCTTGAGAGCTGCTTGGAAGCCTGATGGTGTGTGAAGTTAGTGAGCCAAATGGAGTTATTCTCCTACAAGAACCACTCGGCTGATCCTTCCTCAATATGCCCTTCACCAACATGCAGTGTTTCCTTGATTGAATTAGCTCTCACACCAATATTTGCGTCTAGAGCCTTTGCTTTGAGGGCTATATGAAAACGGCGTGGCGCTGAAGTTGCCTGAGAATGTGGAGTTGGTGGCATGTGAAACCCGCATGTGGAGCATTCGTTTGTGTGGGATGCTCTACCAGGTTCATTCCTAGATAATGCACTCAAAGGGCACTAAGCATAGAGTGTGAGAACTGAGTTTCCTTGAGAGCTGCTTGGAAGCCTGATGGTGTGTGAAGTTAGTGAGCCAAATGGAGTTATTCTCCCAGAAGAACCACTCGGTTGATCCTTCTTCAATATGCCCTTCACCAACATGCAGTGTTTCCTTGATTGAATTAGCTCTCACACCAATATTTGCGTCTAGAGCCTTTGCATTGAGGGCTATCTGAAAACGGCTGTGGCGCTGAAGTTGCCTGAGAATGTGGAGTTGGTGGCATGTGAAACCCGCATGTGGAGCATTCGTTTGTGTGGGATGCTCTACGAGGTTCATTCCAAGATAATGCACTCAAAGGGCACTAAGCATAGAGTGTGAAAACTGAGTTTCCTGGAGAGTTGCTTGGAATCCTGATGGTGTGTGAAGTTAGTGAGCCAAATGGAGTTGTTCTCCCACAAGAACCACTCGGCTGATCCTTCTTCAATATGCCCTTCACCAACATGCAGTGTTTCCTTGATTGAATTAGCTCTCACACCAATATTTGCGTCTAGAGCCTTTGCATTGAGGGCTATCTGAAAACGGCTGTGGCGCTGAAGTTGATTGTGAGTGTGAAGTTGGCGGCATGTGAAACCCGCATGTGGAGCATTCGTTTGTGTGTGATGCTCACCAAGTTTCATTTCAGTCCTAGGCACTCAAAGGGCACTAAGCATAGAGTGTGAAAACTGAGTTTCCTTGAGAGCTGCTTGGAAGCCTGATGGTGTGTGAAGTTAGTGAGCCAAATGGAATTGTTCTCCCACAAGAACCACTCGGTTGATCCTTCTTCAATATGCCCTTCACCAACATGCAGTGTTTCCTTGATTGAATTAGCTCTCACACCAATATTTGGGTCTAGAGCCTCTGCATTGAGGGCTATCTGAAAACGGCTGTGGCACTGAAGTTGCCTGAGAATGTGGAGTTGGTGGCATGTGAAACCCGCATGTGGAGCATTCGTTTGTGTGGGATGCTCACCAAGATTCATTTCAGGTCTAGGCACTCAAAGGGCACTAAACATAGAATGTGAAAACTGAGTTTCCTTGAGAGCTGCTTGGAAGCCTGATGGTGTGTGAAGTTAGTGAGCCAAATGGAGTTGTTCTCCCACAAGAACCACTCGGCTGATCCTTCTTCAATATGCCCTTCACCAACATGTAGTGTTTCCTTGATTGAATTAGCTCTCACACCAATATTTGTGTCTAGAGCCTTTGCATTGAGGGCTATCTGAAAACGGCTGTGGCGCTGAAGTTGCCTGAGAATGTGGAGTTGGTGGCATGTAAAACCCGCATGTGGAGCATTCGTTTGTGTGGGATGCTCTACCAGGTTCATTCCTAGATAATGCACTCAAAGGGCATTAAGCATAGAGTGTGAAAACTGAGTTTCCTTGAGAGCTGCTTGGAAGCCTGATGGTGTGTGAAGTTAGTGAGCCAAATGGAGTTGTTCTCCCACAAGAACCACTCGGCTGATCCTTCTTCAATATGCCCTTCACCAACATGCAGTGTTTCCTTGATTGAATTAGCTCTCACACCAATATTTGAGTCTAGAGCCTTTGCATTGAGGGCTATCTGAAAACGGCTGTAGCACTGAAGTTGCGTGTGAATGTGGAGTTGGTGGAATGTGAAACCCGCATGTGGAGCATTCGTTTTTGTGGGATGCTCACCAAGCTTCATTTCAGTCCTAGGCACTCAAAGGGCACTAAGCATAGAGTGTGAGAACTGAGTTTTTTTGAGAGCTGATTGGAAGCCTGATGGTGTGTGAAGTTAGTGAGCCAAATGGAGTTGTTCTCCCACAAGAACCACTCGGCTGATCCTTCTTCAATATGCCCTTCACCAACATACATTGTTTCCTTGATTGAATTAGCTCTCAACCAATATTTGAGTCTAGAGCCTTTGCATTGAGGGCTATCTGAAAATGGCTGTGGCGCTGAAGTTGCCTGAGAATGTGGAGTTGGTGGCATGTGAAACCCGCATGTGGAGCATTCGTTTGTGTGGGATGCTCACCAAGTTTCATTTCAGTCCTAGGCACTCAAAGGGCATTAAGCATAGAGTGTGAAAACTGAGTTTCCTTGAGAGCTGCTTGGAAGCCTCATGGTGTGTGAAGTTAGTGAGCCAAATTCAGTTGTTCTCCCACAAGAACCACTCGGCTGATCCTTCTTCAATATGCCCTTCACCAACATGCAGTGTTTCCTTGATTGAATTAGCTCTCACACCAATATTTGCATCTAGAGCCTTTGCATTGAGGGCTATCTGAAAACGGCTGTGGCGCTGAAGTTGCCTGAGAATGTGGAGTTGGTGGCATGTGAAACCCGCATGTTGAGCATTCGTTTGTATGAGATGCTCTACCAGGTTTATTCCTAGATAATGCACTCAAAGGGCACTAAGCATAGAGTGTGAAAACTGAGTTTCCCGGAGAGCTGCTTGGAAGCCTGATGGTGTGTGAAGTTAGTGAGCCAAATGGAGTTGTTCTCCCACAAGAACCACTCGAATAATCCTTCTTCAATATGCCATTCTCCAACATGCAGTGTTTCCTTGATTGAATTAGCTCTCACACCAATATTTGCGTCTAGAAGCTCTGCATTGAGGGCTATCTGAAAACGGCTGTGGCGCAGAAGTTGCCTGATAATGTGGAGTTGGTGGCATGTGAAACCCGCATGTGGAGCATTCGTTTGTGTGGGATGCTCACCAAGCTTCATTTCTAGATAATGCACTCAAAGGGCACTAAGCATAGAGTGTGAAAACTGAGTTTCCTTGAGAGCTACTTGGAAGCCTGATGGTGTGTGAAGTTAGTGAGCCAAATGCAGTTGTTCTCCCACAAGAACCACTCGGCTGATCCTCCTTCAATATGCCTTTCACCAACATGCAGTGTTTCCTTGATTGAATTAGCTCTCACACCAATATTTGCGTCTAGAGCCTTTGCATTGAGGGCTATCTGAAAACGGCTGTGGTGCTGAAGTTGCCTGAGAATGTGGAGTTGGTGGCATGTGAAACCCGCATGTGGAGCATTCGTTTGTGTGGGATGCTCTACCAGGTTCATTTCTAGATAATGCACTCAAAGGGCACTAAGCATAGAGTGTGAAAACTGAGATTCCTTGAGAGCTGCTTGGAAGCCTGATGGTGTGTGAAGTTAGTGAGCCAAATGCAGTTGTTCTCCCACAAGAACCACTCGGCTGATCCTTCTTCAATATGCCCTTGACCAACATACAGTGTTTCCTTGATTGAATTAGCTCTCACACCAATATTTGCGTCTAGAGCCTTTGCATTGAGGGCTATCTGAAAACGGCTGTGGCGCTGAAGTTGCCTGTGAATGTGGAGTTGGTGGCATGTGACACCCGCATGTGGAGCATTCGTTTGTGTGGGATGCTCACCAAGTTTCATTTCAGTCCTAGGCACTCAAAGGGCACTAAGCATAGAGTGTGAAAACTGAGTTTCCTTGAGAGCTGCTTGGAAGCCTGATGGTGTGTGAAGTTAGTGAGCCAAATGGAGTTATTCTCCTACAAGAACCACTCGGCTGATCCTTCCTCAATATGCCCTTCACCAACATGCAGTGTTTCCTTGATTGAATTAGCTCTCACACCAATATTTGCGTCTAGAGCCTTTGCTTTGAGGGCTATATGAAAACGGCGTGGCGCTGAAGTTGCCTGAGAATGTGGAGTTGGTGGCATGTGAAACCCGCATGTGGAGCATTCGTTTGTGTGGGATGCTCTACCAGGTTCATTCCTAGATAATGCACTCAAAGGGCACTAAGCATAGAGTGTGAGAACTGAGTTTCCTTGAGAGCTGCTTGGAAGCCTGATGGTGTGTGAAGTTAGTGAGCCAAATGGAGTTATTCTCCCAGAAGAACCACTCGGTTGATCCTTCTTCAATATGCCCTTCACCAACATGCAGTGTTTCCTTGATTGAATTAGCTCTCACACCAATATTTGCGTCTAGAGCCTTTGCATTGAGGGCTATCTGAAAACGGCTGTGGCGCTGAAGTTGCCTGAGAATGTGGAGTTGGTGGCATGTGAAACCCGCATGTGGAGCATTCGTTTGTGTGGGATGCTCTACGAGGTTCATTCCAAGATAATGCACTCAAAGGGCACTAAGCATAGAGTGTGAAAACTGAGTTTCCTGGAGAGTTGCTTGGAATCCTGATGGTGTGTGAAGTTAGTGAGCCAAATGGAGTTGTTCTCCCACAAGAACCACTCGGCTGATCCTTCTTCAATATGCCCTTCACCAACATGCAGTGTTTCCTTGATTGAATTAGCTCTCACACCAATATTTGCGTCTAGAGCCTTTGCATTGAGGGCTATCTGAAAACGGCTGTGGCGCTGAAGTTGATTGTGAGTGTGAAGTTGGCGGCATGTGAAACCCGCATGTGGAGCATTCGTTTGTGTGTGATGCTCACCAAGTTTCATTTCAGTCCTAGGCACTCAAAGGGCACTAAGCATAGAGTGTGAAAACTGAGTTTCCTTGAGAGCTGCTTGGAAGCCTGATGGTGTGTGAAGTTAGTGAGCCAAATGGAATTGTTCTCCCACAAGAACCACTCGGTTGATCCTTCTTCAATATGCCCTTCACCAACATGCAGTGTTTCCTTGATTGAATTAGCTCTCACACCAATATTTGGGTCTAGAGCCTCTGCATTGAGGGCTATCTGAAAACGGCTGTGGCACTGAAGTTGCCTGAGAATGTGGAGTTGGTGGCATGTGAAACCCGCATGTGGAGCATTCGTTTGTGTGGGATGCTCACCAAGATTCATTTCAGGTCTAGGCACTCAAAGGGCACTAAACATAGAATGTGAAAACTGAGTTTCCTTGAGAGCTGCTTGGAAGCCTGATGGTGTGTGAAGTTAGTGAGCCAAATGGAGTTGTTCTCCCACAAGAACCACTCGGCTGATCCTTCTTCAATATGCCCTTCACCAACATGTAGTGTTTCCTTGATTGAATTAGCTCTCACACCAATATTTGTGTCTAGAGCCTTTGCATTGAGGGCTATCTGAAAACGGCTGTGGCGCTGAAGTTGCCTGAGAATGTGGAGTTGGTGGCATGTAAAACCCGCATGTGGAGCATTCGTTTGTGTGGGATGCTCTACCAGGTTCATTCCTAGATAATGCACTCAAAGGGCATTAAGCATAGAGTGTGAAAACTGAGTTTCCTTGAGAGCTGCTTGGAAGCCTGATGGTGTGTGAAGTTAGTGAGCCAAATGGAGTTGTTCTCCCACAAGAACCACTCGGCTGATCCTTCTTCAATATGCCCTTCACCAACATGCAGTGTTTCCTTGATTGAATTAGCTCTCACACCAATATTTGAGTCTAGAGCCTTTGCATTGAGGGCTATCTGAAAACGGCTGTAGCACTGAAGTTGCGTGTGAATGTGGAGTTGGTGGAATGTGAAACCCGCATGTGGAGCATTCGTTTTTGTGGGATGCTCACCAAGCTTCATTTCAGTCCTAGGCACTCAAAGGGCACTAAGCATAGAGTGTGAGAACTGAGTTTTTTTGAGAGCTGATTGGAAGCCTGATGGTGTGTGAAGTTAGTGAGCCAAATGGAGTTGTTCTCCCACAAGAACCACTCGGCTGATCCTTCTTCAATATGCCCTTCACCAACATACATTGTTTCCTTGATTGAATTAGCTCTCAACCAATATTTGAGTCTAGAGCCTTTGCATTGAGGGCTATCTGAAAATGGCTGTGGCGCTGAAGTTGCCTGAGAATGTGGAGTTGGTGGCATGTGAAACCCGCATGTGGAGCATTCGTTTGTGTGGGATGCTCACCAAGTTTCATTTCAGTCCTAGGCACTCAAAGGGCATTAAGCATAGAGTGTGAAAACTGAGTTTCCTTGAGAGCTGCTTGGAAGCCTCATGGTGTGTGAAGTTAGTGAGCCAAATTCAGTTGTTCTCCCACAAGAACCACTCGGCTGATCCTTCTTCAATATGCCCTTCACCAACATGCAGTGTTTCCTTGATTGAATTAGCTCTCACACCAATATTTGCATCTAGAGCCTTTGCATTGAGGGCTATCTGAAAACGGCTGTGGCGCTGAAGTTGCCTGAGAATGTGGAGTTGGTGGCATGTGAAACCCGCATGTTGAGCATTCGTTTGTATGAGATGCTCTACCAGGTTTATTCCTAGATAATGCACTCAAAGGGCACTAAGCATAGAGTGTGAAAACTGAGTTTCCCGGAGAGCTGCTTGGAAGCCTGATGGTGTGTGAAGTTAGTGAGCCAAATGGAGTTGTTCTCCCACAAGAACCACTCGAATAATCCTTCTTCAATATGCCATTCTCCAACATGCAGTGTTTCCTTGATTGAATTAGCTCTCACACCAATATTTGCGTCTAGAAGCTCTGCATTGAGGGCTATCTGAAAACGGCTGTGGCGCAGAAGTTGCCTGATAATGTGGAGTTGGTGGCATGTGAAACCCGCATGTGGAGCATTCGTTTGTGTGGGATGCTCACCAAGCTTCATTTCTAGATAATGCACTCAAAGGGCACTAAGCATAGAGTGTGAAAACTGAGTTTCCTTGAGAGCTGCTTGGAAGCCTGATGGTGTGTGAAGTTAGTGAGCCAAATGGAGTTGTTCTCCCACAAGAACCACTCGATTGATCCTTCTTCAATATGCCCTTCACCAACATGCAGTGTTTCCTTGATTGAATTAGCTCTCACACCAATATTTGCGTCTAGAGCCATTGCATTGTGGGCTATCTGAAAACGGTTTAGGCACTGAAGTTGCCTGAAAATGTGGAGTTGGTGGCATGTGAAACCCGCATGTGGAGCATTCGTTTGTGTGGGATGCTCACCAAGCTTCAATTCAGTCCTAGGCACTCAAAGGGCACTAAGCATAGAGTGTGAAAACTGAGATTCCTTGAGAGCTGATTGGAAGCCTGATGGTGTGTGAATTTAGTGAGCCAAATGGAGTTGTTCTCCCACAAGAACCACTCGGCTGATCCTTCTTCAATATGCCCTTCACCAACATACATTGTTTCCTTGATTGAATTAGCTCTCAACCAATATTTGAGTCTAGAGCCTTTGCATTGAGGGCTATCTGAAAATGGCTGTGGCGCTGAAGTTGCCTGATAATGTGGAGTTGGTGGCATGTGAAACCCGCATGTGGAGCATTCGTTTGTGTGGGATGCTCACCAAGTTTCATTTCAGTCCTAGGCACTCAAAGGGCATTAAGCATAGAGTGTGAAAACTGAGTTTCCTTGAGAGCTGCTTGGAAGCCTCATGGTGTGTGAAGTTAGTGAGCCAAATTCAGTTGTTCTCCCACAAGAACCACTCGGCTGATCCTTCTTCAATATGCCCTTCACCAACATGCAGTGTTTCCTTGATTGAATTAGCTCTCACACCAATATTTGCGTCTAGAGCCTTTGCATTGAGGGCTATCTGAAAACGGCTGTGGCGCTGAAGTTGCCTGAGAATGTGGAGTTGGTGGCATGTGAAACCAGCATGTGGAGCATTCGTTTGTATGGGATGCTCTACCAGGTTCATTCCTAGATAATGCACTCAAAGGGCACTAAGCATAGAGTGTGAAAACTGAGTTTCCGGGAGAGCTGCTTGGAAGCCTGATGGTGTGTGAAGTTAGTGAGCCAAATGGAGTTGTTCTCCCACAAGAACCACTCGAATAATCCTTCTTCAATATGCCATTCTCCAACATGCAGTGTTTCCTTGATTGAATTAGCTCTCACACCAATATTTGCGTCTAGAACCTCTGCATTGAGGGCTATCTGAAAACGGCTGTGGCGCAGAAGTTGCCTGATAATGTGGAGTTGGTGGCATGTGAAACCCGCATGTGGAGCATTCGTTTGTGTGGGATGCTCACCAAGCTTCATTTCTAGATAATGCACTCAAAGGGCACTAAGCATAGAGTGTGAAAACTGAGTTTCCTTGAGAGCTGCTTGGAAGCCTGATGGTGTGTGAAGTTAGTGGGCCAAATGCAGTTGTTCTCCCACAAAAACCACTCGGCTGATCCTTCTTCAATATGCCCTTCACCAACATACAGTGTTTCCTTGATTCAATTAGCTCTCACACCAATATTTGCGTCTAGAGCCTTTTCATTGATTGCTATCTGAAAACGGCTGTGGCGCGGAAGTTGCCTGAGAATGTGGAGTTGGTGGCATGTGAAACCCGCATGTGGAGCATTCGTTTGTGTGGGATGCTCAGCAAGTTTCATTTCAGTCCTAGGCACTTAAAGAGCACTAAGCATAGACTGTGAAAATTGAGTTTCCTGGAGAGCTGCTTGGAAGCCTGTTTGTGTGTAACGTTAGTGAGCCAAATGGAGTTGTTCTCCCACAAGAACCACTCGGCTGATCCTTCTTCAATATGCCCTTCACCAACATGCAGTGTTTCCTTGATTGAATTAGCTCTCACACCAATATTTGCGTCCAGAGAATTTGCATTGAGGGCTATCTGAAAACGGTTGTGGCGTTGAAGTTGCCTGAGAATGTGGAGTTGGTGGCATGTGAAACCCGCATGTGGAGCATTCGTTTGTGTGGGATGCTCACCAAGCTTCATTTCAGTCCTAGGCACTCAAAGGGCACTAAGCATAGAGTGTGAAAACTGAGTTTCCTTGAGAGCTGCTTGGAAGCCTGATGGTGTGTGAAGTTAGTGAGCCAAATGGAGTTGTTCTCCCACAAGAACCACTCGATTGATCCTTCTTCAATATGCCCTTCACCAACATGCAGTGTTTCCTTGATTGAATTAGCTCTCACACCAATATTTGCGTCTAGAGCCATTGCATTGTGGGCTATCTGAAAACGGTTTTGGCACTGAAGTTGCCTGAAAATGTGGAGTTGGTGGCATGTGAAACCCGCATGTGGAGCATTCGTTTGTGTGGGATGCTCACCAAGCTTCATTTCAGTCCTAGGCACTCAAAGGGCACTAAGCATAGAGTGTGAAAACTGAGATTCCTTGAGAGCTGATTGGAAGCCTGATAGTGTGTGAATTTAGTGAGCCAAATGGAGTTGTTCTCCCACAAGAACCACTCGGCTGATCCTTCTTCAATATGCCCTTCACCAACATACATTGTTTCCTTGATTGAATTAGCTCTCACACCAATATTTGAGTCTAGAGCCTTTGCATTGAGGGCTATCTGAAAACGGCTGTGGCGCTGAAGTTTCCTGAGAATGTGGAGTTGGTGGCATGTGAAACCCGCATGTGGAGCATTCGTTTGTGTGGGATGCTCACCAAGTTTCATTTCAGTCCTAGGCACTCAAAGGGCACTAAGCATAGAGTGTGAAAACTGAGTTTCCTTGAGAGCTGCTTGGAAGCCTGATGGTGTGTGAAGTTAGTGAGCCAAATGGAGTTGTTCTCCCACAAGAACCACTCGGCTGATCCTTCTTCAATATGCCCTTCACCAGCATGCAGTGTTTCCTTGATTGAATTAGCTCTCACACCAATCTTTGCGTCTAGAGCCTTTGCATTGAGGGCTATCTGAAAACGGCTGTGGCGCAGAAGTTGCCTGAGAATGTGGAGTTGGTGGCATGTGAAACCCGCATGTGGAGCATTCGTATGTATGGGATGCTCTACCAGGTTCATTTTTAGATAATGCACTCAAAGGGCACTAAGCATAGAGTGTGAAAAGTGAGTTTCCCGGAGAGCTGCTTGGAAGCCTGATGGTGTGTGAAGTTAGTGAGCCAAATGCAGTTGTTCTCCCACAAGAACCACTCGGCTGATCCTTCTTCAATATGCCCTTCACCAACATGCAGTGTTTCCTTGATTGAATTAGCTCTCACACCAATATTTGCGTCTAGAGCCTTTTCATTGATTGCTATCTGAAAACGGCTGTGGCGCGGAAGTTGCCTGAGAATGTGGAGTTGGTGGCATGTGAAACCCGCATGTGGAGCATTCGTTTGTGTGGGATGCTCAGCAAGTTTCATTTCAGTCCTAGGCACTTAAAGAGCACTAAGCATAGACTGTGAAAATTGAGTTTCCTGGAGAGCTGCTTGGAAGCCTGTTGGTGTGTAACGTTAGTGAGCCAAATTGAGTTGTTCTCCCACAAGAACCACTCGGCTGATCCTTCTTCAATATGCCCTTCACCAACATGCAGTGTTTCCTTGATTGAATTAGCTCTCACACCAATATTTGCGTCCAGAGAATTTGCATTGAGGGCTATCTGAAAACGGTTGTGGCGTTGAAGTTGCCTGAGAATGTGGAGTTGGTGGCATGTGAAACCCGCATGTGGAGCATTCGTTTGTGTGGGATGCTCACCAAGCTTCATTTCAGTCCTAGGCACTCAAAGGGCACTAAGCATAGAGTGTGAAAACTGAGTTTCCTTGAGAGCTGCTTGGAAGCCTGATGGTGTGTGAAGTTAGTGAGCCAAATGGAGTTGTTCTCCCACAAGAACCACTCGATTGATCCTTCTTCAATATGCCCTTCACCAACATGCAGTGTTTCCTTGATTGAATTAGCTCTCACACCAATATTTGCGTCTAGAGCCATTGCATTGTGGGCTATCTGAAAACGGTTTTGGCACTGAAGTTGCCTGAAAATGTGGAGTTGGTGGCATGTGAAACCCGCATGTGGAGCATTCGTTTGTGTGGGATGCTCACCAAGCTTCATTTCAGTCCTAGGCACTCAAAGGGCACTAAGCATAGAGTGTGAAAACTGAGATTCCTTGAGAGCTGATTGGAAGCCTGATAGTGTGTGAATTTAGTGAGCCAAATGGAGTTGTTCTCCCACAAGAACCACTCGGCTGATCTTCTTCAATATGCCCTTCACCAACATACATTGTTTCCTTGATTGAATTAGCTCTCACACCAATATTTGAGTCTAGAGCCTTTGCATTGAGGGCTATCTGAAAACGGCTGTGGCGCTGAAGTTGCCTGAGAATGTGGAGTTGGTGGCATGTGAAACCCGCATGTGGAGCATTCGTTTGTGTGGGATGCTCACCAAGTTTCATTTCAGTCCTAGGCACTCAAAGGGCACTAAGCATAGAGTGTGAAAACTGAGTTTCCTTGAGAGCTGCTTGGAAGCCTGATGGTGTGTGAAGTTAGTGAGCCAAATGGAGTTGTTCTCCCACAAGAACCACTCGGCTGATCCTTCTTCAATATGCCCTTCACCAGCATGCAGTGTTTCCTTGATTGAATTAGCTCTCACACCAATCTTTGCGTCTAGAGCCTTTGCATTGAGGGCTATCTGAAAACGGCTGTGGCGCTGAAGTTGCCTGAGAATGTGGAGTTGGTGGCATGTGAAACCCGCATGTGGAGCATTCGTATGTATGGGATGCTCTACCAGGTTCATTTTTAGATAATGCACTCAAAGGGCACTAAGCATAGAGTGTGAAAAGTGAGTTTCCCGGAGAGCTGCTTGGAAGCCTGATGGTGTGTGAAGTTAGTGAGCCAAATGGAGTTGTTCTCCCACAAGAACCACTCGAATAATCCTTCTTCAATATGCCATTCTCCAACATGCAGTGTTTCCTTGATTGAATTAGCTCTCACACCAATATTTGCGTCTAGAACCTCTGCATTGAGGGCTATCTGAAAACGGCTGTGGCGCAGAAGTTGCCTGATAATGTGGAGTTGGTGGCATGTGAAACCCGCATGTGGAGCATTCGTTTGTGTGGGATGCTCACCAAGCTTCATTTCTAGATAATGCACTCAAAGGGCACTAAGCATAGAGTGTGAAAACTGAGTTTCCTTGAGAGCTGCTTGGAAGCCTGATGGTGTGTGAAGTTAGTGAGCCAAATGCAGTTGTTCTCCCACAAGAACCACTCGGCTGATCCTTCTTCAATATGCCCTTCACCAACATGCAGTGTTTCCTTGATTGAATTAGCTCTCACACCAATATTTGCGTCTAGAACCTCTGCATTGAGGGCTATCTGAAAACGGCTGTGGCGCTGAAGTTGCCTGAGAATGTGGAGTTGGTGGCATGGGAAATCCGCAGGTGGAGCATTCGTTTGTGTGGGATGCTTACCAAAGTCATTTCAGTCCTAGGCACTCAAAGGGCACTAAGCATAGAGTGTGAAAACTGAGTTTCCTTGAGAGCTGCTTAGAAGCCTGATAGTGTGTGAAGTAAGTGAGCCAAATTCAGTTGTTCTCCCACAAGAACCACTCGGCTGATCCTTCTTCAATATGCCCTTCACCAACATACAGTGTTTCCTTGATTGAATTAGCTCTCACACCAATATTTGCATCTAGAGCCTTTGCATCGAGGGCTATCTGAAAACGGCTGTGGCACTGAAGTTGCCTGATAATGTGGAGTTGGTGGCATGTGAAACCCGCATGTGGAGCATTCGTTTGTGTGGGATGCTCTACCAGGTTCATTCCTAGATAATGCACTCAAAGGGCACTAAGCATAGAGTGTGAAAACTGAGTTTCCTTGAGAGCTGCTTGGAAGCCTGATGGTGTGTGAAGTTAGTGAGCCAAATGGAGTTGTTCTCCCACAAGAACCACTCGGTTGATCCTTCTTCAATATGCCCTTCACCAACATACAGTGTTTCCTTGATTGAATTAGCTCTCACACCAATATTTGCGTCTAGAGCTTTTGCATTGAGGGCTATCTGAAAACGGCTGTGGCGCTGAAGTTGCCTGAGAATGTGGAGTTGGTGGCATGTGAAACCCGCATGTGGAGCATTCGTTTGTGTGGGATGCTCAGGAAGCTTCATTTCAGTCCTAAGCACTCAAAAGGGCACTAAGCATAGAGTGTGAAAACTGAGTTTCCTTGAGAGCTGCTTGGAAGCCTGATGGTGTGTGAAGTTAGTGAGCCAAATGGAGTTATTCTCCCACAAGAACCACTCGGCTGATCCTTCTTCAATATGCCCTTCACCAACATGCAGTGTTTCCTTGATTGAAATAGCTCTCACACCAATATTTGCGTCTAGAGCCTTTGCATTGAGGGCTATCTGAAAACGGCTGTGGCGCTGAAGTTGCTTGTGAATGTGGAGTTGGTGGCATGTGAAACCCGCATGTGGAGCATTCGTTTGTGTGGGATGCTCACCAAGCATCATTTCAGTCCTAGGCACTCAAAGGGCACTAAGCATAGAGTGTGAAAACTGAGTTTCCTTGAGAGTTGCTTGGAAGCCTGATGGTGTGTGAAGTTAGTGAGCCAAATGGAGTTGTTCTCCCACAAGAACCACTCGGCTGATCCTTCTTCAATATGCCCTTCACCAACATGCTGTATTTCCTTGATTGAATTAGCTCTCACACAAATATTTAAGTCTAGAACCTCTGCATTGAGGGCTATCTGAAAATGGCTGTGGCGCTGAAGTTGCCTGAGAATGTGGAGTTGGTGGCATGTGAAACCCTCATGTGGAGCATTCGTTTGTGTGGGATGCTCTACCAAGCTTCATTTCAGTCCTAGGCACTCAAAGGGCACTAAGCATAGAGTGTGAAAACTGAGATTCCTTGAGAGCTGCTTGGAAGCCTGATGGTGTGTGAAGTTAGTGAGCCAAATGGAGCTGTTCTCCCACAAGAACCACTTGGCTGATCCTTCTTCAATATGCCCTTCACCAACATGCAGTGTTTCCTTGATTGAAATAGCTCTCTCACCAACATTTGCGTCTAGAGCCTTTGCATCGAGGGCTATCTGAATACGGCTGTGGTGCTTAAGTTGGCTGTGAATGTGGAGTTGGTGGCATGTGAAACCCGCATGTGGAGCATTCTTTTGTGTGGGATGCTCACCAAGCTTCATTTCAGTCCTAGGCACTCAAAGGGCACTAAGCATAGAGTGTGAAAACTGAGTTTCCTTGAGAGCTGCTTGGAAGCCTGATGGTGTGTGAAGTTAGTGAGCCAAATGCAGTTGTTCTCCCACAAGAACCACTCGGCTGATCCTCCTTCAATATGCCTTTCACCAACATGCAGTGTTTCCTTGATTGAATTAGCTCTCACACCAATATTTGCGTCTAGAGCCTTTGCATTGAGGGCTATCTGAAAACGGCTGTGGTGCTGAAGTTGCCTGAGAATGTGGAGTTGGTGGCATGTGAAACCCGCATGTGGAGCATTCGTTTGTGTGGGATGCTCTACCAGGTTCATTTCTAGATAATGCACTCAAAGGGCACTAAGCATAGAGTGTGAAAACTGAGATTCCTTGAGAGCTGCTTGGAAGCCTGATGGTGTGTGAAGTTAGTGAGCCAAATGCAGTTGTTCTCCCACAAGAACCACTCGGCTGATCCTTCTTCAATATGCCCTTGACCAACATACAGTGTTTCCTTGATTGAATTAGCTCTCACACCAATATTTGCGTCTAGAGCCTTTGCATTGAGGGCTATCTGAAAACGGCTGTGGCGCTGAAGTTGCCTGTGAATGTGGAGTTGGTGGCATGTGACACCCGCATGTGGAGCATTCGTTTGTGTGGGATGCTCACCAAGTTTCATTTCAGTCCTAGGCACTCAAAGGGCACTAAGCATAGAGTGTGAAAACTGAGTTTCCTTGAGAGCTGCTTGGAAGCCTGATGGTGTGTGAAGTTAGTGAGCCAAATGGAGTTATTCTCCTACAAGAACCACTCGGCTGATCCTTCCTCAATATGCCCTTCACCAACATGCAGTGTTTCCTTGATTGAATTAGCTCTCACACCAATATTTGCGTCTAGAGCCTTTGCTTTGAGGGCTATATGAAAACGGCTGTGGCGCTGAAGTTGCCTGAGAATGTGGAGTTGGTGGCATGTGAAACCCGCATGTGGAGCATTCGTTTGTGTGGGATGCTCTACCAGGTTCATTCCTAGATAATGCACTCAAAGGGCACTAAGCATAGAGTGTGAGAACTGAGTTTCCTTGAGAGCTGCTTGGAAGCCTGATGGTGTGTGAAGTTAGTGAGCCAAATGGAGTTATTCTCCCAGAAGAACCACTCGGTTGATCCTTCTTCAATATGCCCTTCACCAACATGCAGTGTTTCCTTGATTGAATTAGCTCTCACACCAATATTTGCGTCTAGAGCCTTTGCATTGAGGGCTATCTGAAAACGGCTGTGGCGCTGAAGTTGCCTGAGAATGTGGAGTTGGTGGCATGTGAAACCCGCATGTGGAGCATTCGTTTGTGTGGGATGCTCTACCACGTTCATTCCAAGATAATGCACTCAAAGGGCACTAAGCATAGAGTGTGAAAACTGAGTTTCCTGGAGAGTTGCTTGGAATCCTGATGGTGTGTGAAGTTAGTGAGCCAAATGGAGTTATTCTCCCACAAGAACCACTCGGCTGATCCTTCTTCAATATGCCCTTCACCAACATGCAGTGTTTCCTTGATTGAATTAGCTCTCACACCAATATTTGCGTCTAGAGCCTTCGCATTGAGGGCTATGTGAAAACGGCTGTGGCGCTGAAGTTGCCTGAGAATGTGGAGTTGGTGGCATGTGAATCCCGCATGTGGAGCATTCGTTTGTGTGGGATGCTCTACCAGGTTCATTCCTAGATAATGCACTCAAAGGGCACTAAGCATAGAGTGTGAAAACTGAGTTTCCTTGAGAGCTGCTTGGAAGCCTGATGGTGTGTGAAGTTAGTGAGCCAAATGGAGTTGTTCTCCCACAAGAACCACTCGGCTGATCCTTCTTCAATATGCCCTTCACAACATGCAGTGTTTCCTTGATTGAATTAGCTCTCACACCAATATTTGCGTCTAGAGCCTTTGCATTGAGGGCTGTCTGAAAACTGCTGTGGTGCTGGAGTTGCCTGTGAATGTGGAGTTGGTGGCATGTGAAACCCGCATGTGGAGCATTCGTTTGTGTGGGATGCTCTACCAGGTTCATTTCTAGATAATGCACTCAAAGGGCACTAAGCATAGAGTGTGAAAACTGAGTTTCCTTGAGAGCTGCTTGGAAGCCTGATGGTGTGTGAAGTTAGTGAGCCAAATGGAGTTGTTCTCCCACAAGAACCACTCGGTTGATCCTTCTTCAATATGCCCTTCACCAACATGCAGTGTTTCCTTGATTGAATTAGCTCTCACACCAATATTTGGGTCTAGAGCCTCTGCATTGAGGGCTATCTGAAAACGGCTGTGGCACTGAAGTTGCCTGAGAATGTGGAGTTGGTGGCATGTGAAACCCGCATGTGGAGCATTCGTTTGTGTGTGATGCTCACCAAGTTTCATTTCAGTCCTAGGCACTCAAAGGGCACTAAGCATAGAGTGTGAAAACTGAGTTTCCTTGAGAGCTGCTTGGAAGCCTGATGGTGTGTGAAGTTAGTGAGCCAAATGGAGTTGTTCTCCCACAAGAACCACTCGGTTGATCCTTCTTCAATATGCCCTTCACCAACATGCAGTGTTTCCTTGATTGAATTAGCTCTCACACCAATATTTGGGTCTAGAGCCTCTGCATTGAGGGCTATCTGAAAACGGCTGTGGCACTGAAGTTGCCTGAGAATGTGGAGTTGGTGGCATGTGAAACCCGCATGTGGAGCATTCGTTTGTGTGGGATGCTCACCAAGATTCATTTCAGGTCTAGGCACTCAAAGGGCACTAAACATAGAATGTGAAAACTGAGTTTCCTTGAGAGCTGCTTGGAAGCCTGATGGTGTGTGAAGTTAGTGAGCCAAATGGAGTTGTTCTCCCACAAGAACCACTCGGCTGATCCTTCTTCAATATGCCCTTCACCAACATGTAGTGTTTCCTTGATTGAATTAGCTCTCACACCAATATTTGTGTCTAGAGCCTTTGCTTTGAGGGCTATCTGAAAACGGCTGTGGCGCTGAAGTTGCCTGAGAATGTGGAGTTGGTGGCATGTGAAACCCGCATGTGGAGCATTCGTTTGTGTGGGATGCTCTACCAGGTTCATTCCTAGATAATGCACTCAAAGGGCATTAAGCATAGAGTGTGAAAATTGAGTTTCCTTGAGAGCTACTTGGAAGCCTGATGGTGTGTGAAGTTAGTGAGCCAAATGGAGTTGTTCTCCCACAAGAACCACTCGGCTGATCCTTCTTCAATATGCCCTTCACCAACATGCAGTGTTTCCTTGATTGAATTAGCTCTCACACCAATATTTGAGTCTAGAGCCTTTGCATTGAGGGCTATCTGAAAACGGCTGTAGCACTGAAGTTGCGTGTGAATGTGGAGTTGGTGGAATGTGAAACCCGCATGTGGAGCATTCGTTTTTGTGGGATGCTCACCAAGCTTCATTTCAGTCCTAGGCACTCAAAGGGCACTAAGCATAGAGTGTGAGAACTGAGTTTTTTTGAGAGCTGCTTGGAAGCCTGATGGTGTGTGAAGTTAGTGAGCCAAATGGAGTTATTCTCCCACAAGAACCACTCGGCTGATCCTTCTTCAATATGCCCTTGCAAAACCAACATGCAGTGTTTCCTTGATTGAATTAGCTCTCACACCAATATTTGCGTCTAGAGCTTTTGCATTGAGGGCTATCTGAAAACGGCTGTGGCGCTGAAGTTGCCTGATAATGTGGAGTTGGTGGCATGTGAAACCCGCATGTGGAGCATTCGTTTGTGTGGGATGCTCTACCAGGTCATTCCTAGATAATGCACTCAAAGGGCACTAAGCATAGAGTGTGAAAACTGAGTTTCCTTGAGAGCTGCTTGGAAGCCTGATGGTGTGTGAAGTTAGTGAGCAAATGCAGTTGTTCTCCCACAAGAACCACTCGGCTGATCTTCTTCAATATGCCCTTCACCAACATGCAGTGTTTCCTTGATTGAATTAGCTCTCACACCAATATTTGCGTCTAGAGCCTTTGCTTTAAGGGCTATATGAAAACGGCTGTGGCGCTGAAGTTGCCTGAGAATGTGGAGTTGGTGGCATGTGAAACCCCGCATGTGGAGCATTCGTATGTGTGGGATGCTCTACCAGGTTCATTCCTAGATAATGCACTCAAAGGGCACTAAGCATAGAGTGTGAGAACTGAGTTTCCTTGAGAGCTGCTTGGAAGCCTGATGGTGTGTGAAGTTAGTGAGCCAAATGGAGTTATTCTCCCAGAAGAACCACTCGGTTGATCCTTCTTCAATATGCCCATGCAGTGTTTCCTTGATTGAATTAGCTCTCACACCAATATTTGCGTCTAGAGCCTTTGCATTGAGGGCTATCTGAAAACGGCTGTGGCGCTGAAGTTGCCTGAGAATGTGGAGTTGGTGGCATGTGAAACCCGCATGTGGAGCATTCGTTTGTGTGGGATGCTCTACGAGGTTCATTCCTAGATAATGCACTCAAAGGGCACTAAGCATAGAGTGTGAAAACTGAGTTTCCTGGAGAGTTGCTTGGAATCCTGATGGTGTGTGAAGTTAGTGAGCCAAATGGAGTTATTGTCCCACAAGAACCACTCGGCTGATCCTTCTTCAATATGCCCTTCACCAACATGCAGTGTTTCCTTGATTGAATTAGCTCTCACACCAATATTTGCGTCCAGAGCCTTCGCATTGAGGGCTATGTGAAAACGGCTGTGGCGCTGAAGTTGCCTGAGAATGTGGAGTTGGTGGCATGTGAATCCCGAATGTGGAGCATTCGTTTGTGTGGGATGCTCTACCAGGTTCACTCCTAGATAACGCACTCAAAGGGCACTAAGCATAGAGTGTGAAAACTGAGTTTCCTTGAGAGCTGCTTGGAAGCCTGATGGTGTGTGAAGTTAGTGAGCCAAATTGAGTTGTTCTCCCACAAGAACCACTCGGCTGATCCTTCTTCAATATGCCCTTCACAACATGCAGTGTTTCCTTGATTGAATTAGCTCTCACACCAATATTTGCGTCTAGAGCCTTTGCATTGAGGGCTATCTGAAAACGGCTGTGGTGCTGGAGTTGCCTGTGAATGTGGAGTTGGTGGCATGTGAAACCCGCATGTGGAGCATTCGTTTGTGTGGGATGCTCTACCATTTTCATTCCTAGATAATGCACTCAAAGGGCACTAAGCATAGAGTGTGAGAACTGAGTTTCCTTGAGAGCTGCTTGGAAGCCTGATGGTGTGTGAAGTTAGTGAGCCAAATGGAGTTATTCTCCCACAAGAACCACTCGGTTGATCCTTCTTCAATATGCCCTTCACCAACATGCAGTGTTTCCTTGATTGAATTAGCTCTCACACCAATATTTGCGTCTAGAGCCTTTGCATTGAGGGCTATCTGAAAACGGCTGTGGCGCTGAAGTTGATTGTGAGTGTGAAGTTTGTGGCATGTGAAACCCGCATGTGGAGCATTCGTTTGTGTGTGATGCTCACCAAGTTTCATTTCAGTCCTAGGCACTCAAAGGGCACTAAGCATAGAGTGTGAAAACTGAGTTTCCTTGAGAGCTGCTTGGAAGCCTGATGGTGTGTGAAGTTAGTGAGCCAAATGGAGTTGTTCTCCCACAAGAACCACTCGGTTGATCCTTCTTCAATATGCCCTTCACCAACATGCAGTGTTTCCTTGATTGAATTAGCTCTCACACCAATATTTGGGTCTAGAGCCTCTGCATTGAGGGCTATCTGAAAACGGCTGTGGCACTGAAGTTGCCTGAGAATGTGGAGTTGGTGGCATGTGAAACCCGCATGTGGAGCATTCGTTTGTGTGTGATGCTCACCAAGTTTCATTTCAGTCCTAGGCACTCAAAGGGCACTAAGCATAGAGTGTGAAAACTGAGTTTCCTTGAGAGCTGCTTGGAAGCCTGATGGTGTGTGAAGTTAGTGAGCCAAATGGAGTTGTTCTCCCACAAGAACCACTCGGTTGATCCTTCTTCAATATGCCCTTCACCAACATGCAGTGTTTCCTTGATTGAATTAGCTCTCACACCAATATTTGGGTCTAGAGCCTCTGCATTGAGGGCTATCTGAAAACGGCTGTGGCACTGAAGTTGCCTGAGAATGTGGAGTTGGTGGCATGTGAAACCCGCATGTGGAGCATTCGTTTGTGTGGGATGCCCACCAAGATTCATTTCAGGTCTAGGCACTCAAAGGGCACTAAACATAGAATGTGAAAACTGAGTTTCCTTGAGAGCTGCTTGGAAGCCTGATGGTGTGTGAAGTTAGTGAGCCAAATGGAGTTGTTCTCCCACAAGAACCACTCGGCTGATCCTTCTTCAATATGCCCTTCACCAACATGTAGTGTTTCCTTGATTGAATTAGCTCTCACACCAATATTTGTGTCTAGAGCCTTTGCATTGAGGGCTATCTGAAAACGGCTGTGGCGCTGAAGTTGCCTGAGAATGTGGAGTTGGTGGCATGTAAAACCCGCATGTGGAGCATTCGTTTGTGTGGGATGCTCTACCAGGTTCATTCCTAGATAATGCACTCAAAGGGCATTAAGCATAGAGTGTGAAAATTGAGTTTCCTTGAGAGCTACTTGGAAGCCTGATGGTGTGTGAAGTTAGTGAGCCAAATGGAGTTGTTCTCCCACAAGAACCACTCGGCTGATCCTTCTTCAATATGCCCTTCACCAACATGCAGTGTTTCCTTGATTGAATTAGCTCTCACACCAATATTTGAGTCTAGAGCCTTTGCATTGAGGGCTATCTGAAAACGGCTGTAGCACTGAAGTTGCGTGTGAATGTGGAGTTGGTGGCATGTGAAACCCGCATGTGGAGCATTCGTTTGTGTGGGATGCTCTACGAGGTTCATTCCTAGATAATGCACTCAAAGGGCACTAAGCATAGAGTGTGAAAACTGAGTTTCCTGGAGAGTTGCTTGGAATCCTGATGGTGTGTGAAGTTAGTGAGCCAAATGGAGTTATTGTCCCACAAGAACCACTCGGCTGATCCTTCTTCAATATGCCCTTCACCAACATGCAGTGTTTCCTTGATTGAATTAGCTCTCACACCAATATTTGCGTCTAGAGCCTTCGCATTGAGGGCTATGTGAAAACGGCTGTGGCGCTGAAGTTGCCTGAGAATGTGGAGTTGGTGGCATGTGAATCCCGAATGTGGAGCATTCGTTTGTGTGGGATGCTCTAACAGGTTCATTTCTAGATAATGCACTCAAAGGGCACTAAGCATAGAGTGTGAAAACTGAGTTTCCTTGAGAGCTGCTTGGAAGCCTGATGGTGTGTGAAGTTAGTGAGCCAAATGGAGTTGTTCTCCCACAAGAACCACTCGGCTGATCCTTCTTCAATATGCCCTTCACAACATGCAGTGTTTCCTTGATTGAATTAGCTCTCACACCAATATTTGCGTCTAGAGCCTTTGCATTGAGGGCTATCTGAAAACGGCTGTGGTGCTGGAGTTGCCTGTGAATGTGGAGTTGGTGGCATGTGAAACCCGCATGTGGAGCATTCGTTTGTGTGGGATGCTCTACCAGGTTCATTCCTAGACAATGCACTCAAAGGGCACTAAGCATAGAGTGTGAGAACTGAGTTTTTTTGAGAGCTGCTTGGAAGCCTGATGGTGTGTGAAGTTAGTGAGCCAAATGGAGTTATTCTCCCAGAAGAACCACTCGGTTGATCCTTCTTCAATATGCCCTTCACCAACATGCAGTGTTTCCTTGATTGAATTAGCTCTCACACCAATATTTGCGTCTAGAGCCTTTGCATTGAGGGCTATCTGAAAACGGCTGTGGCGCTGAAGTTGATTGTGAGTGTGAAGTTGGTGGCATGTGAAACCCGCATGTGGAGCATTCGTTTGTGTGTGATGCTCACCAAGTTTCATTTCAGTCCTAGGCACTCAAAGGGCACTAAGCATAGAGTGTGAAAACTGAGTTTCCTTGAGAGCTGCTTGGAAGCCTGATGGTGTGTGAAGTTAGTGAGCCAAATGGAGTTATTCTCCCACAAGAACCACTCGGTTGATCCTTCTTCAATATGCCCTTCACCAACATGCAGTGTTTCCTTGATTGAATTAGCTCTCACACCAATATTTGGGTCTAGAGCCTCTGCATTGAGGGCTATCTGAAAACGGCTGTGGCACTGAAGTTGCCTGAGAATGTGGAGTTGGTGGCATGTGAAACCCGCATGTGGAGCATTCGTTTGTGTGGGATGCTCACCAAGATTCATTTCAGGTCTAGGCACTCAAAGGGCACTAAACATAGAATGTGAAAACTGAGTTTCCTTGAGAGCTGCTTGGAAGCCTGATGGTGTGTGAAGTTAGTGAGCCAAATGGAGTTGTTCTCCCACAAGAACCACTCGGCTGATCCTTCTTCAATATGCCCTTCACCAACATGTAGTGTTTCCTTGATTGAATTAGCTCTCACACCAATATTTGTGTCTAGAGCCTTTGCATTGAGGGCTATCTGAAAACGGCTGTGGCGCTGAAGTTGCCTGAGAATGTGGAGTTGGTGGCATGTAAAACCCGCATGTGGAGCATTCGTTTGTGTGGGATGCTCTACCAGGTTCATTCCTAGATAATGCACTCAAAGGGCATTAAGCATAGAGTGTGAAAATTGAGTTTCCTTGAGAGCTACTTGGAAGCCTGATGGTGTGTGAAGTTAGTGAGCCAAATGGAGTTGTTCTCCCACAAGAACCACTCGGCTGATCCTTCTTCAATATGTCCTTCACCAACATGCAGTGTTTCCTTGATTGAATTAGCTCTCACACCAATATTTGCGTCTAGAGCCTTTGCATTGAGGGCTATCTGAAAACGGCTGTAGCACTGAAGTTGCGTGAGAATGTGGAGTTGGTGGAATGTGAAACCAGCATGTGGAGCATTCGTTTTTGTGGGATGCTCACCAAGCTTCATTTCAGTCCTAGGCACTCAAAGGGCACTAAGCATAGAGTGTGAGAACTGAGTTTTTTTGAGAGCTGCTTGGAAGCCTGATGGTGTGTGAAGTTAGTGAGCCAAATGGAGTTATTCTCCCACAAGAACCACTCGGCTGATCCTTCTTCAATATGCCCTTCACCAACATGCAGTGTTTCCTTGATTGAATTAGCTCTCACACCAATATTTGCGTCTAGAGCCTTTGCATTGAGGGCTATCTGAAAACGGCTGTGGCGCTGAAGTTGCCTGTGAATGTGGAGTTGGTGGCATGTGAAACCCGCATGTGGAGCATTCGTTTGTGTGGGATGCTCTACCAGGTTCATTCCTAGACAATGCACTCAAAGGGCACTAAGCATAGAGTGTGAAAACTGAGTTTCCTTGAGAGCTGCTTGGAAGCCTGATGGTGTGTGAAGTTAGTGAGCCAAATGGAGTTGTTCTCCCACAAGAACCACTCGGCTGATCCTTCTTCAATATGCCCTTCACCAACATGCAGTGTTTCCTTGATTGAATTAGCTCTCACACCAATATTTGCGTCTAGAGCCTTTGCATTGAGGGCTATCTGAAAACGGCTGTGGCGCTGAAGTTGCTTGTGAGTGTGGAGTTGGTGGCATGTGAAACCCGCATGTGGAGCATTCGTTTGTGTGTGATGCTCACCAAGTTTCATTTCAGTCCTAGGCACTCAAAGGGCACTAAGCATGGAGTGTGAAAACTGAGTTTCCTTGAGAGCTGCTTGTAAGCCTGATGGTGTGTGAAGTTAGTGAGCCAAATGGAGTTGTTCTCCCACAAGAACCACTCGGTTGATCCTTCTTTAATATGCCCTTCACCAACATGCAGTGTTTGCTTGATTGAATTAGCTCTCACACCAATATTTGCGTCTAGAGCCTCTGCATTGAGGGCTATCTGAAAACGGCTGTGGCACTGAAGTTGCCTGAGAATGTGGAGTTGGTGGCATGTGAAACCCGCATGTGGAGCATTCGTTTGTGTGGGATGCTCTACCAGGTTCATTCCTAGATAATGCACTCAAACGGCACTAAGCATAGAGTGTGAGAACTGAGTTTCCTTGAGAGCTGCTTGGAAGCCTGATGGTGTGTGAAGTTAGTGAGCCAAATGGAGTTATTCTCCCAGAAGAACCACTCGGTTGATCCTTCTTCAATATGCCCTTCACCAACATGCAGTGTTTCCTTGATTGAATTAGCTCTCACACCAATATTTGCGTCTAGAGCCTTTGCATTGAGGGCTATCTGAAAACGGCTGTGGCGCTGAAGTTGCCTGAGAATGTGGAGTTGGTGGCATGTGAAACCCGCATGTGGAGCATTCGTTTGTGTGGGATGCTCTACCAGGTTCATTCCTAGATAATGCACTCAAAGGGCACTAAGCATAGAGTGTGAAAACTGAGATTCCTGGAGAGTTGCTTGGAATCCTGATGGTGTGTGAAGTTAGTGAGCCAAATGGAGTTATTCTCCCACAAGAACCACTCGGCTGATCCTTCTTCAATATGCCATTCACCAACATGCAGTGTTTCCTTGATTGAATTAGCTCTCACACCAATATTTGTGTCTAGAGCCTTCGCATTGAGGGCTATGTGAAAACGGCTGTGGCGCTGAAGTTGCCTGAGAATGTGGAGTTGGTGGCATGTGAATCCCGAATGTGGAGCATTCGTTTGTGTGGGATGCTCTACCAGGTTCATTCCTAGATAATGCACTCAAAGGGCACTAAGCATAGAGTGTGAAAACTGAGTTTCCTTGAGAGCTGCTTGGAAGCCTGATGGTGTGTGAAGTTAGTGAGCCAAATGGAGTTGTTCTCCCACAAGAACCACTCGGCTGATCCTTCTTCAATATGCCCTTCACAACATGCAGTGTTTCCTTGATTGAATTAGCTCTCACACCAATATTTGCGTCTAGAGCCTTTGCATTGAGGGCTATCTGAAAACGGCTGTGGTGCTGGAGTTGCCTGTGAATGTGGAGTTGGTGGCATGTGAAACCCGCATGTGGAGCATTCGTTTGTGTGGGATGCTCTACCAGGTTCATTCCTAGATAATGCACTCAAAGGGCACTAAGCATAGAGTGTGAGAACTGAGTTTCCTTGAGAGCTGCTTGGAAGCCTGATGGTGTGTGAAGTTAGTGAGCCAAATGGAGTTATTCTCCCAGAAGAACCACTCGGTTGATCCTTCTTCAATATGCCCTTCACCAACATGCAGTGTTTCCTTGATTGAATTAGCTCTCACACCAATATTTGCGTCTAGAGCCTTTGCATTCAGTTCTATCTGAAAATGGCTGTGGGGCTGAAGTTGCCTGTGAGTGTGAAGTTGGTGGCATGTGAAACCCGCATGTGGAGCATTCGTTTGTGTGTGATGCTCACCAAGTTTCATTTCAGTCCTAGGCACTCAAAGGGCACTAAGCATAGAGTGTGAAAACTGAGTTTCCTTGAGAGCGGCTTGGAAGCCTGATGGTGTGTGAAGTTAGTGAGCCAAATGGAGTTGTTCTCCCACAAGAACCACTCGGTTGATCCTTCTTCAATATGCCCTTCACCAACATGCAGTGTTTCCTTGATTGAATTAGCTCTCACACCAATATTTGGGTCTAGAGCCTCTGCATTGAGGGCTATCTGAAAACGGCTGTGGCACTGAAGTTGCCTGAGAATGTGGAGTTGGTGGCATGTGAAACCCGCATGTGGAGCATTCGTTTGTGTGGGATGCTCACCAAGATTCATTTCAGGTCTAGGCACTCAAAGGGCACTAAACATAGAATGTGAAAACTGAGTTTCCTTGAGAGCTGCTTGGAAGCCTGATGGTGTGTGAAGTTAGTGAGCCAAATGGAGTTGTTCTCCCACAAGAACCACTCGGCTGATAGTTCTTCAATATGCCCTTCACCAACATGTAGTGTTTCCTTGATTGAATTAGCTCTCACACCAATATTTGTGTCTAGAGCCTTTGCATTGAGGGCTATCTGAAAACGGCTGTGGCGCTGAAGTTGCCTGAGAATGTGGAGTTGGTGGCATGTAAAACCCGCATGTGGAGCATTCGTTTGTGTGGGATGCTCTACCAGGTTCATTCCTAGATAATGCACTCAAAGGGCATTAAGCATAGAGTGTGAAAATTGAGTTTCCTTGAGAGCTACTTGGAAGCCTGATGGTGTGTGAAGTTAGTGAGCCAAATGGAGTTGTTCTCCCACAAGAACCACTCGGCTGATCCTTCTTCAATATGCCCTTCACCAACATGCAGTGTTTCCTTGATTGAATTAGCTCTCACACCAATATTTGAGTCTAGAGCCTTTGCATTGAGGGCTATCTGAAAACGGCTGTAGCACTGAAGTTGCGTGAGAATGTGGAGTTGGTGGCATGTGAAACCCGCATGTGGAGCATTCGTTTGTGTGGGATGCTCTACGAGGTTCATTCCTAGATAATGCACTCAAAGGGCACTAAGCATAGAGTGTGAAAACTGAGTTTCCTGGAGAGTTGCTTGGAATCCTGATGGTGTGTGAAGTTAGTGAGCCAAATGGAGTTATTGTCCCACAAGAACCACTCGGCTGATCCTTCTTCAATATGCCCTTCACCAACATGCAGTGTTTCCTTGATTGAATTAGCTCTCACACCAATATTTGCGTCTAGAGCCTTCGCATTGAGGGCTATGTGAAAACGGCTGTGGCGCTGAAGTTGCCTGAGAATGTGGAGTTGGTGGCATGTGAATCCCGAATGTGGAGCATTCGTTTGTGTGGGATGCTCTAACAGGTTCATTTCTAGATAATGCACTCAAAGGGCACTAAGCATAGAGTGTGAAAACTGAGTTTCCTTGAGAGCTGCTTGGAAGCCTGATGGTGTGTGAAGTTAGTGAGCCAAATGGAGTTGTTCTCCCACAAGAACCACTCGGCTGATCCTTCTTCAATATGCCCTTCACAACATGCAGTGTTTCCTTGATTGAATTAGCTCTCACACCAATATTTGCGTCTAGAGCCTTTGCATTGAGGGCTATCTGAAAACGGCTGTGGTGCTGGAGTTGCCTGTGAATGTGGAGTTGGTGGCATGTGAAACCCGCATGTGGAGCATTCGTTTGTGTGGGATGCTCTACCAGGTTCATTCCTAGACAATGCACTCAAAGGGCACTAAGCATAGAGTGTGAGAACTGAGTTTTTTTGAGAGCTGCTTGGAAGCCTGATGGTGTGTGAAGTTAGTGAGCCAAATGGAGTTATTCTCCCAGAAGAACCACTCGGTTGATCCTTCTTCAATATGCCCTTCACCAACATGCAGTGTTTCCTTGATTGAATTAGCTCTCACACCAATATTTGCGTCTAGAGCCTTTGCATTGAGGGCTATCTGAAAACGGCTGTGGCGCTGAAGTTGATTGTGAGTGTGAAGTTGGTGGCATGTGAAACCCGCATGTGGAGCATTCGTTTGTGTGTGATGCTCACCAAGTTTCATTTCAGTCCTAGGCACTCAAAGGGCACTAAGCATAGAGTGTGAAAACTGAGTTTCCTTGAGAGCTGCTTGGAAGCCTGATGGTGTGTGAAGTTAGTGAGCCAAATGGAGTTATTCTCCCACAAGAACCACTCGGTTGATCCTTCTTCAATATGCCCTTCACCAACATGCAGTGTTTCCTTGATTGAATTAGCTCTCACACCAATATTTGGGTCTAGAGCCTCTGCATTGAGGGCTATCTGAAAACGGCTGTGGCACTGAAGTTGCCTGAGAATGTGGAGTTGGTGGCATGTGAAACCCGCATGTGGAGCATTCGTTTGTGTGGGATGCTCACCAAGATTCATTTCAGGTCTAGGCACTCAAAGGGCACTAAACATAGAATGTGAAAACTGAGTTTCCTTGAGAGCTGCTTGGAAGCCTGATGGTGTGTGAAGTTAGTGAGCCAAATGGAGTTGTTCTCCCACAAGAACCACTCGGCTGATCCTTCTTCAATATGCCCTTCACCAACATGTAGTGTTTCCTTGATTGAATTAGCTCTCACACCAATATTTGTGTCTAGAGCCTTTGCATTGAGGGCTATCTGAAAACGGCTGTGGCGCTGAAGTTGCCTGAGAATGTGGAGTTGGTGGCATGTAAAACCCGCATGTGGAGCATTCGTTTGTGTGGGATGCTCTACCAGGTTCATTCCTAGATAATGCACTCAAAGGGCATTAAGCATAGAGTGTGAAAATTGAGTTTCCTTGAGAGCTACTTGGAAGCCTGATGGTGTGTGAAGTTAGTGAGCCAAATGGAGTTGTTCTCCCACAAGAACCACTCGGCTGATCCTTCTTCAATATGTCCTTCACCAACATGCAGTGTTTCCTTGATTGAATTAGCTCTCACACCAATATTTGCGTCTAGAGCCTTTGCATTGAGGGCTATCTGAAAACGGCTGTAGCACTGAAGTTGCGTGAGAATGTGGAGTTGGTGGAATGTGAAACCAGCATGTGGAGCATTCGTTTTTGTGGGATGCTCACCAAGCTTCATTTCAGTCCTAGGCACTCAAAGGGCACTAAGCATAGAGTGTGAGAACTGAGTTTTTTTGAGAGCTGCTTGGAAGCCTGATGGTGTGTGAAGTTAGTGAGCCAAATGGAGTTATTCTCCCACAAGAACCACTCGGCTGATCCTTCTTCAATATGCCCTTCACCAACATGCAGTGTTTCCTTGATTGAATTAGCTCTCACACCAATATTTGCGTCTAGAGCCTTTGCATTGAGGGCTATCTGAAAACGGCTGTGGCGCTGAAGTTGCCTGTGAATGTGGAGTTGGTGGCATGTGAAACCCGCATGTGGAGCATTCGTTTGTGTGGGATGCTCTACCAGGTTCATTCCTAGACAATGCACTCAAAGGGCACTAAGCATAGAGTGTGAAAACTGAGTTTCCTTGAGAGCTGCTTGGAAGCCTGATGGTGTGTGAAGTTAGTGAGCCAAATGGAGTTGTTCTCCCACAAGAACCACTCGGTTGATCCTTCTTCAATATGCCCTTCACCAACATGCAGTGTTTCCTTGATTGAATTAGCTCTCACACCAATATTTGCGTCTAGAGCCTTTGCATTGAGGGCTATCTGAAAACGGCTGTGGCGCTGAAGTTGCTTGTGAGTGTGGAGTTGGTGGCATGTGAAACCCGCATGTGGAGCATTCGTTTGTGTGTGATGCTCACCAAGTTTCATTTCAGTCCTAGGCACTCAAAGGGCACTAAGCATGGAGTGTGAAAACTGAGTTTCCTTGAGAGCTGCTTGTAAGCCTGATGGTGTGTGAAGTTAGTGAGCCAAATGGAGTTGTTCTCCCACAAGAACCACTCGGTTGATCCTTCTTTAATATGCCCTTCACCAACATGCAGTGTTTGCTTGATTGAATTAGCTCTCACACCAATATTTGCGTCTAGAGCCTCTGCATTGAGGGCTATCTGAAAACGGCTGTGGCACTGAAGTTGCCTGAGAATGTGGAGTTGGTGGCATGTGAAACCCGCATGTGGAGCATTCGTTTGTGTGGGATGCTCTACCAGGTTCATTCCTAGATAATGCACTCAAAGGGCACTAAGCATAGAGTGTGAAAACTGAGTTTCCTTGAGAGCTGCTTGGAAGCCTGATGGTGTGTGAAGTTAGTGAGCCAAATGGAGTTATTCTCCCAGAAGAACCACTCGGTTGATCCTTCTTCAATATGCCCTTCACCAACATGCAGTGTTTCCTTGATTGAATTAGCTCTCACACCAATATTTGCGTCTAGAGCCTTTGCATTGAGGGCTATCTGAAAACGGCTGTGGCGCTGAAGTTGCCTGAGAATGTGGAGTTGGTGGCATGTGAAACCCGCATGTGGAGCATTCGTTTGTGTGGGATGCTCTACCAGGTTCATTCCTAGATAATGCACTCAAAGGGCACTAAGCATAGAGTGTGAAAACTGAGATTCCTGGAGAGTTGCTTGGAATCCTGATGGTGTGTGAAGTTAGTGAGCCAAATGGAGTTATTCTCCCACAAGAACCACTCGGCTGATCCTTCTTCAATATGCCATTCACCAACATGCAGTGTTTCCTTGATTGAATTAGCTCTCACACCAATATTTGTGTCTAGAGCCTTCGCATTGAGGGCTATGTGAAAACGGCTGTGGCGCTGAAGTTGCCTGAGAATGTGGAGTTGGTGGCATGTGAATCCCGAATGTGGAGCATTCGTTTGTGTGGGATGCTCTACCAGGTTCATTCCTAGATAATGCACTCAAAGGGCACTAAGCATAGAGTGTGAAAACTGAGTTTCCTTGAGAGCTGCTTGGAAGCCTGATGGTGTGTGAAGTTAGTGAGCCAAATGGAGTTGTTCTCCCACAAGAACCACTCGGCTGATCCTTCTTCAATATGCCCTTCACAACATGCAGTGTTTCCTTGATTGAATTAGCTCTCACACCAATATTTGCGTCTAGAGCCTTTGCATTGAGGGCTATCTGAAAACGGCTGTGGTGCTGGAGTTGCCTGTGAATGTGGAGTTGGTGGCATGTGAAACCCGCATGTGGAGCATTCGTTTGTGTGGGATGCTCTACCAGGTTCATTCCTAGATAATGCACTCAAAGGGCACTAAGCATAGAGTGTGAGAACTGAGTTTCCTTGAGAGCTGCTTGGAAGCCTGATGGTGTGTGAAGTTAGTGAGCCAAATGGAGTTATTCTCCCAGAAGAACCACTCGGTTGATCCTTCTTCAATATGCCCTTCACCAACATGCAGTGTTTCCTTGATTGAATTAGCTCTCACACCAATATTTGCGTCTAGAGCCTTTGCATTCAGTTCTATCTGAAAATGGCTGTGGGGCTGAAGTTGCCTGTGAGTGTGAAGTTGGTGGCATGTGAAACCCGCATGTGGAGCATTCGTTTGTGTGTGATGCTCACCAAGTTTCATTTCAGTCCTAGGCACTCAAAGGGCACTAAGCATAGAGTGTGAAAACTGAGTTTCCTTGAGAGCTGCTTGGAAGCCTGATGGTGTGTGAAGTTAGTGAGCCAAATGGAGTTGTTCTCCCACAAGAACCACTCGGTTGATCCTTCTTCAATATGCCCTTCACCAACATGCAGTGTTTCCTTGATTGAATTAGCTCTCACACCAATATTTGGGTCTAGAGCCTCTGCATTGAGGGCTATCTGAAAACGGCTGTGGCACTGAAGTTGCCTGAGAATGTGGAGTTGGTGGCATGTGAAACCCGCATGTGGAGCATTCGTTTGTGTGGGATGCTCACCAAGATTCATTTCAGGTCTAGGCACTCAAAGGGCACTAAACATAGAATGTGAAAACTGAGTTTCCTTGAGAGCTGCTTGGAAGCCTGATGGTGTGTGAAGTTAGTGAGCCAAATGGAGTTGTTCTCCCACAAGAACCACTCGGCTGATAGTTCTTCAATATGCCCTTCACCAACATGTAGTGTTTCCTTGATTGAATTAGCTCTCACACCAATATTTGTGTCTAGAGCCTTTGCATTGAGGGCTATCTGAAAACGGCTGTGGCGCTGAAGTTGCCTGAGAATGTGGAGTTGGTGGCATGTAAAACCCGCATGTGGAGCATTCGTTTGTGTGGGATGCTCTACCAGGTTCATTCCTAGATAATGCACTCAAAGGGCATTAAGCATAGAGTGTGAAAATTGAGTTTCCTTGAGAGCTACTTGGAAGCCTGATGGTGTGTGAAGTTAGTGAGCCAAATGGAGTTGTTCTCCCACAAGAACCACTCGGCTGATCCTTCTTCAATATGTCCTTCACCAACATGCAGTGTTTCCTTGATTGAATTAGCTCTCACACCAATATTTGCGTCTAGAGCCTTTGCATTGAGGGCTATCTGAAAACGGCTGTAGCACTGAAGTTGCGTGAGAATGTGGAGTTGGTGGCATGTGAAACCCGCATGTGGAGCATTCGTTTTTGTGGGATGCTCACCAAGCTTCATTTCAGTCCTAGGCACTCAAAGGGCACTAAGCATAGAGTGTGAGAACTGAGTTTTTTTGAGAGCTGCTTGGAAGCCTGATGGTGTGTGAAGTTAGTGAGCCAAATGGAGTTATTCTCCCACAAGAACCACTCGGCTGATCCTTCTTCAATATGCCCTTCACCAACATGCAGTGTTTCCTTGATTGAATTAGCTCTCACACCAATATTTGCGTCTAGAGCCTTTGCATTGAGGGCTATCTGAAAACGGCTGTGGCGCTGAAGTTGCTTGTGAGTGTGGAGTTGGTGGCATGTGAAACCCGCATGTGGAGCATTCGTTTGTGTGTGATGCTCACCAAGTTTCATTTCAGTCCTAGGCACTCAAAGGGCACTAAGCATGGAGTGTGAAAACTGAGTTTCCTTGAGAGCTGCTTGTAAGCCTGATGGTGTGTGAAGTTAGTGAGCCAAATGGAGTTGTTCTCCCACAAGAACCACTCGGTTGATCCTTCTTTAATATGCCCTTCACCAACATGCAGTGTTTGCTTGATTGAATTAGCTCTCACACCAATATTTGCGTCTAGAGCCTCTGCATTGAGGGCTATCTGAAAACGGCTGTGGCACTGAAGTTGCCTGAGAATGTGGAGTTGGTGGCATGTGAAACCCGCATGTGGAGCATTCGTTTGTGTGGGATGCTCACCAAGCTTCATTTAAGTCCTAGGCACTCAAAGGGCACTAAGCATAGAGTGTGAAAACTGAGTTTCCTTGAGAGCTGCTTGTAAGCCTGATGGTGTGTGAAGTTAGTGAGCCAAATGGAGTTGTTCTCCCACAAGAACCACTCGGCTGATCCTTCTTCAATATGCCCTTCACCAACACGCAGTGTTTCCTTGATTGAATTAGCTCTCACACCAATATTTGCGTCTAGAGCCTTTGCATTGAGGGCTATCTGAAAACGGCTGTGGCGCTGAAGTTGCTTGTGAGTGTGGAGTTGGTGGCATGTGAAACCCGCATGTGGAGCATTCGTTTGTGTGGGATACTCAGCAAGTTTCATTTCAGTCCTAGGCACTCAAAGGGCACTAAGCATAGAGTGTGAAAACTGAGTTTCCTTGAGAGCTGCTTGGAAGCCTGATGGTGTGTGAAGTTAGTGAGCCAAATGGAGTTGTTCTCCCACAAGAACCACTCGGTTGATCCTTCTTCAATATGCCCTTCACCAACATGCAGTGTTTCCTTGATTGAATTAGCTCTCACACCAATATTTGCGTCTAGAGCCTCTGCATTGAGGGCTATCTGAAAACGGCTGTGGCACTGAAGTTGCCTGTGAATGTGGAGTTGGTGGCATGTGAAACCCGCATGTGGAGCATTCGTTTGTGTGGGATGCTCTAGCAGGTTCATTCCTAGATAATGCACTCAAAGGGCACTAAGCATAGAGTTTGAGAACTGAGTTTTCTTGAGAGCTGCTTTGAAGCCTGATGGTGTGTGAAGTTAGTGAGCCAAATGGAGTTGTCCTCCCACAAGAACCACTCGGCTGATCCTTCTTCAATATGCCCTTCACCAACATGCACTGTTTCCTTGATTGAATTAGCTCTCACACTAATATTTGCGTCTAGAGCCTTTGCATTGAGGGCTATCTGAAAACGGCTGTGGCACTGAAGTTGCTTGAGAATGTGGAGTTGGTGGCATGTGAAACCCGCATGTGGAGCATTCGTTTGTGTGGGATGCTCTACCAGGTTCATTTCTAGATAATGCAATCAAAGGGCACTAAGCATAGAGTGTGAAAACTGAGTTTCCTTGAGAGCTGCTTGGAAGCCTGATGGTGTGTGAAGTTAGTGAGCCAAATGGAGTTGTTCTCCTACAAGAACCACTCGGCTGATCCTTCTTCAATATGCCCTTCACCAACATGCAGTGTTTCCTTGATTGAATTAGCTCTCACACCAATATTTGCATCTAGAGCCTTTGCATTGAGGGCTATCTGAAAACGGCTGTGGTGCTGCAGTTGCCTGAGAAAGTGGAGATGGTGGCATGTGAAACCCGCATGTGGAGCATTCCTTTGTGTGGGATGCTCACCAAGATTCATTTCAGGTCTAGGCACTCAAAGGGCACTAAGCATAGAGTGTGAAAACTGAGTTTCCTTGAGAGCTGCTTGGAAGCCTGATGGTGTGTGAAGTTAGTGAGCCAAATGGAGTTGTTCTCCCACAAGAACCACTCGGCTGATCCTTCTTCAATATGCCCTTCACTAACAGGCTGTGTTTCCTTGATTGAATTAGCTCTCACACCAATATTTGCGTCTAGAACCTCTGCATTGAGGGCTATCTGAAAACGGCTGTGGCGCTGAAGTTGCCTGTGAATGTGGAGTTGGTGGCATGTGAAACCCGCATGTGGAGCATTCGTTTGTTTGGGATGCTCTACCAAGTTTCATTTCAGTCCTAGGCACTCAAAGGGCACTAAGCATAGAGTGTGAAAACTGAGATTCCTTGAGAGCTGCTTGGAAGCCTGATGGTGTGTGAAGTTAGTGAGCCAAATGGAGTTGTTCTCCCACAAGAACCACTCGGCTGATCCTTCTTCAATATGCCCTTCACCAACATGCAGTGTTTCCTTGATTGAATTAGCTCTCACACCAACATTTGCGTCTAGAGCCTTTGCATTGAGGGCTATCTGAAAACGGCTGTGGCGCTGAAGTTGCCTGTGAATGTGGAATTGGTGGCATGTGAAACCCGCATGTGGAGCATTCGTTTGTGTGTGATGCTCTACCAAGTTTCATTTCAGTCCTAGGCACTCAAAGGGCACTAAGCATAGAGTGTGAAAACTGAGTTTCCTTGAGAGCTGCTTGGAAGCCTGATGGTGTGTGAAGTTAGTGAGCCAAATGGAGTTGTTCTCCCACAAGAACCACTTGGCTGATCCTTCTTCAATATGCCCTTCACCAACATGCAGTGTTTCCTTGATTGAATTAGCTCTCACACCAATATTTGCATCTAGAGCCTTTGCATTGAGGGCTATCTGAAAACGGCTGTGGCGTTCAAGTTACCTGTGAATGTGGAATTGGTGGCATGTGAAACCCGCATGTGGAGCATTCGTTTGTGTGGGATGCTCACCAAGTTTCATTTCAGTCCTAGGAACTCAAGGGGACTAAGCATAGAGTGTGAAAACTGAGTTTCCTTGAGAGCTGCTTGGAAGCCTGATGGTGTGTGAAGTTAGTGAGCGAAATGGAGTTGTTCTCCCACAAGAACCACTCGGCTGATCCTTCTTCAATATGCCCTTCACCAACATGCAGTGTTTCCTTGATTGAATTAGCTCTCACACCAATATTTGCGTCTAGAGCCTTTGCATTGAGGGCTATCTGAAAACGGCTGTGGCGCTGAAGTTGCCTGAGAATGTGGAGTTGGTGGCATGTGAAACCCGCATGTGGAGCATTCGTTTGTGTGGGATGCTCTACCAAGTTTGTTCCTAGATAATGCACTCAAAGGGCACTAAGCATAGAGTGTGAAAACTGAGTTTTCTTGAGAGCTGTTTGGAAGCCTGATGGTGTGTGAAGTTAGTGAGCCAAATGGAGTTGTTCTCCCACAAGAACCACTCGGCTGATCCTTCTTCAATATGCCCTTCACCAACATACAATGTTTCCTTGATTGAATTAGCTCTCACACCAATATTTGCGTCTAGAGCCTTTGCATTGAGGGCTATCTGAAGACGGCTGTGGCACTGAAGTTGCCTGTGAATGTGGAGTTGGTGTCATGTGAAACCTAATGTGGAGCATTCGTTTGTGTGGGATGCTCAACAAGCTTCATTTCTAGATAATGCACTCAAAGGGCACTAAGCATAGAGTGTGAAAACTGAGTTTCCTTGAGAGCTGTTTCGAAGCCTGATAGTGTGTGAAGTTAGTTAAGCAAATGGCGTTGTTCTCCCACAAGAACCACTCGGCTGATCCTTCTTCAATATGACCTTCACCAACATGCAGTGTTTCCTTGATTGAATTAGCTCTCACACCAATATTTGCGTCTAGAGACTTTGCATGGAGGGCTAACTGAAAACGGCTGTGGCGCTGAAGTTGCCTGAGGATGTGGAGTTGGTGGCATGTGAAACCCGCATGTGGAGCATTCGTTTGTGTGGGATGCTCTACCAGGTGCAATTCTAGATAATGCACTCAAAGGGCACTAAGCATAGAGTGTGAAAACTGAGTTTCCTTGAGAGCTGCTTGGAAGCCTGATGGTGTGTGAAGTTAGTGAGCCAAATGGAGTTGTTCTCCCACAAGAACCACTCGGCTGATCCTTCTTCAATATGCCCTTCACTAACAGGCTGTGTTTCCTTGATTGAATTAGCTCTCACACCAATATTTGCGTCTAGAACCTCTGCATTGAGGGCTATCTGAAAACGGCTGTGGCGCTGAAGTTGCCTGAGAATGTGGAGTTGGTGGCATGTGAAACCCGCATGTGGAGCATTCGTTTGTTTGGGATGCTCTACCAAGTTTCATTTCAGTCCTAGGCACTCAAAGGGCACTAAGCATAGAGTGTGAAAACTGAGATTCCTTGAGAGCTGCTTGGAAGCCTGATGGTGTGTGAAGTTAGTGAGCCAAATGGAGTTGTTCTCCCACAAGAACCACTCGGCTGATCCTTCTTCAATATGCCCTTCACCAACATGCAGTGTTTCCTTGATTGAATTAGCTCTCACACCAACATTTGCGTCTAGAGCCTTTGCATTGAGGGCTATCTGAAAACGGCTGTGGCGCTGAAGTTGCCTGTGAATGTGGAATTGGTGGCATGTGAAACCCGCATGTGGAGCATTCGTTTGTGTGGGATGCTCTACCAAGTTTCATTTCAGTCCTAGGCACTCAAAGGGCACTAAGCATAGAGTGTGAAAACTGAGTTTCCTTGAGAGTTGCTTGGAAGCCTGATGGTGTGTGAAGTTAGTGAGCCAAATGGAGTTGTTCTCCCACAAGAACCACTCGGCTGATCCTTCTTCAATATGCCCTTCACCAACATGCAGTGTTTCCTTGATTGAATTAGCTCTCACACCAATATTTGCATCTAGAGCCTTTGCATTGAGGGCTATCTGAAAACGGCTGTGGCGCTCAAGTTACCTGTGAATGTGGAATTGGTGGCATGTGAAACCCGCATGTGGAGCATTCGTTTGTGTGGGATGCTCACCAAGTTTCATTTCAGTCCTAGGAACTCAAGGGGACTAAGCATAGAGTGTGAAAACTGAGTTTCCTTGAGAGCTGCTTGGAAGCCTGATGGTGTGTGAAGTTAGTGAGCCAAATGGAGTTGTTCTCCCACAAGAACCACTCGGCTGATCCTTCTTCAATATGCCCTTCACCAACATGCAGTGTTTCCTTGATTGAATTAGCTCTCACACCAATATTTGCGTCTAGAGCCTTTGCATTGAGGGCTATCTGAAAACGGCTGTGGCGCTGAAGTTGCCTGAGAATGTGGAGTTGGTGGCATGTGAAACCCGCATGTGGAGCATTCGTTTGTGTGGGATGCTCTACCAAGTTTGTTCCTAGATAATGCACTCAAAGGGCACTAAGCATAGAGTGTGAAAACTGAGTTTCCTTGAGAGCTGTTTAGAAGCCTGATGGTGTGTGAAGTTAGTGAGCCAAATGGAGTTGTTCTCCCACAAGAACCACTCGGCTGATCCTTCTTCAATATGCCCTTCACCAACATACAGTGTTTCCTTGATTGAATTAGCTCTCACACTAATATTTGCGTCTAGAGCCTTTGCATTGAGGGCTATCTGAAGACGGCTGTGGCACTGAAGTTGCCTGTGAATGTGGAGTTGGTGTCATGTGAAACCTAATGTGGAGCATTCGTTTGTGTGGGATGCTCAACAAGCTTCATTTCTAGATAATGCACTCAAAGGGCACTAAGCATAGAGTGTGAAAACTGAGTTTTCCTGAGAGCTGCTTGGAAGTCTCATGGTGTGTGAAGTTAGTGAGCCAAATGGAGTTGTTCTCCCACAAGAACCACTCGGCTGATCCTTCTTCAATATGCCCTTCACCAACATGCAGTGTTTCCTTGATTGAATTAGCTCTCACACCAATATTTGAGTCTAGAGAATTTGCATGGAGGGCTAACTGAAAACGGCTGTGGCGCTGAAGTTGCCTGAGGATGTGGAGTTGGTGGCATGTGAAACCCGCATGTGGAGCATTCGTTTGTGTGGGATGCTCACCAAGCTTCATTTCTAGATAATGCACTCAAAGGGCACTAAGCATAGAGTGTGAAAACTGAGTTTCCTTGAGAGCTGCTTGGAAGCCTGATGGTGTGTGAAGTTAGTGAGCCAAATGGAGTTGTTCTCCCACAAGAACCACTCGGCTGATCCTTCTTCAATATGCCCTTCACCAACATGCAGTGTTTCCTTGATTGAATTAGCTCTCACACCAATATTTGCATCTAGAGCCTTTGCATTGAGGGCTATCTGAAAACGGCTGTGGTGCTGAAGTTGCCTGAGAAAGTGGAGTTGGTGGCATGTGAAACCCGCATGTGGAGCATTCGTTTGTGTGGGTTGCTCTACCAGGTCCATTCCTAGATAATGCACTCAAAGGGCACTAAGCATAGAGTGTGAAAACTGAGTTTCCTTGAGAGCTGCTTGGAAGCCTGATGGTGTGTGAAGTTAGTGAGCCAAATGGAGTTGTTCTCCCACAAGAACCACTCGGTTGATCCTTCTTCAATATGCCCTTCACCAACATGCAGTGTTTCCTTGATTGAATTAGCTCTCACACCAATATTTGCGTCTAGAGCCTCTGCATTGAGGGCTATCTGAAAACGGCTGTGGCACTGAAGTTGCCTGTGAATGTGGAGTTGGTGGCATGTGAAACCCGCATGTGGAGCATTCGTTTGTGTGGGATGCTCTAGCAGGTTCATTCCTAGATAATGCAATCAAAGGGCACTAAGCATAGAGTTTGAGAACTGAGTTTTCTTGAGAGCTGCTTGGAAGCCTGATGGTGTGTGAAGTTAGTGAGCCAAATGGAGTTGTTCTCCTACAAGAACCACTCGGCTGATCCTTCTTCAATATGCCCTTCTCCAACATGCAGTGTTTCCTTGATTGAATTAGCTCTCACACCAATATTTGCGTCTAGAACCTCTGCATTGAGGGCTATCTGAAAACGGCTGTGGCGCTGAAGTTGCCTGAGAATGTGGAGTTGGTGGCATGTGAAACCCGCATGTGGAGCATTCGTTTGTTTGGGATGCTCTACCAAGTTTCATTTCAGTCCTAGGCACTCAAAGGGCACTAAGCATAGAGTGTGAAAACTGAGATTCCTTGAGAGCTGCTTGGAAGCCTGATGGTGTGTGAAGTTATTGAGCCAAATGGAGTTGTTCTCCCACAAGAACCACTCGGCTGATCCTTCTTCAATATGCCCTTCACCAACATGCAGTGTTTCCTTGATTGAATTAGCTCTCACACCAACATTTGCGTCTAGAGCCTTTGCATTGAGGGCTATCTGAAAACGGCTGTGGCGCTGAAGTTGCCTGTGAATGTGGAATTGGTGGCATGTGAAACCCGCATGTGGAGCATTCGTTTGTGTGGGATGCTCTACCAAGTTTCATTTCAGTCCTAGGCACTCAAAGGGCACTAAGCATAGAGTGTGAAAACTGAGTTTCCTTGAGAGCTGCTTGGAAGCCTGATGGTGTGTGAAGTTAGTGAGCCAAATGGAGTTGTTCTCCCACAAGAACCACTCGGCTGATCCTTCTTCAATATGCCCTTCACCAACATACAGTGTTTCCTTGATTGAATTAGCTCTCACACCAATATTTGCGTCTAGAGCCTTTGCATTGAGGGCTATCTGAAGACGGCTGTGGCACTGAAGTTGCCTGTGAATGTGGAGTTGGTGTCATGTGAAACCTAATGTGGAGCATTCGTTTGTGTGGGATGCTCAACAAGCTTCATTTCTAGATAATGCACTCAAAGGGCACTAAGCATAGAGTGTGAAAACTGAGTTTCCTTGAGAGCTGTTTCGAAGCCTGATAGTGTGTGAAGTTAGTTAAGCAAATGGAGTTGTTCTCCCACAAGAACCACTCGGCTGATCCTTCTTCAATATGACCTTCACCAACATGCAGTGTTTCCTTGATTGAATTAGCTCTCACACCAATATTTGCGTCTAGAGACTTTGCATGGAGGGCTAACTGAAAACGGCTGTGGCGCTGAAGTTGCCTGAGGATGTGGAGTTGGTGGCATGTGAAACCCGCATGTGGAGCATTCGTTTGTGTGGGATGCTCTACCAGGTGCAATTCTAGATAATGCACTCAAAGGGCACTAAGCATAGAGTGTGAAAACTGAGTTTCCTTGAGAGCTGCTTGGAAGCCTGATGGTGTGTGAAGTTAGTGAGCCAAATGGAGTTGTTCTCCCACAAGAACCACTCGGCTGATCCTTCTTCAATATGCCCTTCACTAACAGGCAGTGTTTCCTTGATTGAATTAGCTCTCACACCAATATTTGCGTCTAGAACCTCTGCATTGAGGGCTATCTGAAAACGGCTGTGGCGCTGAAGTTGCCTGAGAATGTGGAGTTGGTGGCATGTGAAACCCGCATGTGGAGCATTCGTTTGTTTGGGATGCTCTACCAAGTTTCATTTCAGTCCTAGGCACTCAAAGGGCACTAAGCATAGAGTGTGAAAACTGAGATTCCTTGAGAGCTGCTTGGAAGCCTGATGGTGTGTGAAGTTAGTGAGCCAAATGGAGTTGTTCTCCCACAAGAACCACTCGGCTGATCCTTCTTCAATATGCCCTTCACCAACATGCAGTGTTTCCTTGATTGAATTAGCTCTCACACCAACATTTGCGTCTAGAGCCTTTGCATTGAGGGCTATCTGAAAACGGCTGTGGCGCTGAAGTTGCCTGTGAATGTGGAATTGGTGGCATGTGAAACCCGCATGTGGAGCATTCGTTTGTGTGGGATGCTCTACCAAGTTTCATTTCAGTCCTAGGCACTCAAAGGGCACTAAGCATAGAGTGTGAAAACTGAGTTTCCTTGAGAGCTGCTTGGAAGCCTGATGGTGTGTGAAGTTAGTGAGCCAAATGGAGTTGTTCTCCCACAAGAACCACTCGGCTGATCCTTCTTCAATATGCCCTTCACCAACATGCAGTGTTTCCTTGATTGAATTAGCTCTCACACCAATATTTGCATCTAGAGCCTTTGCATTGAGGGCTATCTGAAAACGGCTGTGGCGCTCAAGTTACCTGTGAATGTGGAATTGGTGGCATGTGAAACCCGCATGTGGAGCATTCGTTTGTGTGGGATGCTCACCAAGTTTCATTTCAGTCCTAGGAACTCAAGGGCACTAAGCATAGAGTGTGAAAACTGAGTTTCCTTGAGAGCTGCTTGGAAGCCTGATGGTGTGTGAAGTTAGTGAGCCAAATGGAGTTGTTCTCCCACAAGAACCACTCGGCTGATCCTTCTTCAATATGCCCTTCACCAACATGCAGTGTTTCCTTGATTGAATTAGCTCTCACACCAATATTTGCGTCTAGAGCCTTTGCATTGAGGGCTATCTGAAAACGGCTGTGGCGCTGAAGTTGCCTGAGAATGTGGAGTTGGTGGCATGTGAAACCCGCATGTGGAGCATTCGTTTGTGTGGGATGCTCTACCAAGTTTGTTCCTAGATAATGCACTCAAAGGGCACTAAGCATAGAGTGTGAAAACTGAGTTTCCTTGAGAGCTGTTTAGAAGCCTGATGGTGTGTGAAGTTAGTGAGCCAAATGGAGTTGTTCTCCCACAAGAACCACTCGGCTGATCCTTCTTCAATATGCCCTTCACCAACATACAGTGTTTCCTTGATTGAATTAGCTCTCACACTAATATTTGCGTCTAGAGCCTTTGCATTGAGGGCTATCTGAAGACGGCTGTGGCACTGAAGTTGCCTGTGAATGTGGAGTTGGTGTCATGTGAAACCTAATGTGGAGCATTCGTTTGTGTGGGATGCTCAACAAGCTTCATTTCTAGATAATGCACTCAAAGGGCACTAAGCATAGAGTGTGAAAACTGAGTTTTCCTGAGAGCTGCTTGGAAGTCTCATGGTGTGTGAAGTTAGTGAGCCAAATGGAGTTGTTCTCCCACAAGAACCACTCGGCTGATCCTTCTTCAATATGCCCTTCACCAACATGCAGTGTTTCCTTGATTGAATTAGCTCTCACACCAATATTTGAGTCTAGAGAATTTGCATGGAGGGCTAACTGAAAACGGCTGTGGCGCTGAAGTTGCCTGAGGATGTGGAGTTGGTGGCATGTGAAACCCGCATGTGGAGCATTCGTTTGTGTGGGATGCTCACCAAGCTTCATTTCTAGATAATGCACTCAAAGGGCACTAAGCATAGAGTGTGAAAACTGAGTTTCCTTGAGAGCTGCTTGGAAGCCTGATGGTGTGTGAAGTTAGTGAGCCAAATGGAGTTGTTCTCCCACAAGAACCACTCGGCTGATCCTTCTTCAATATGCCCTTCACCAACATGCAGTGTTTCCTTGATTGAATTAGCTCTCACACCAATATTTGCATCTAGAGCCTTTGCATTGAGGGCTATCTGAAAACGGCTGTGGTGCTGAAGTTGCCTGAGAATGTGGAGTTGGTGGCATGTGAAACCCGCATGTGGAGCATTCGTTTGTGTGGGTTGCTCTACCAGGTCCATTCCTAGATAATGCACTCAAAGGGCACTAAGCATAGAGTGTGAAAACTGAGTTTCCTTGAGAGCTGCTTGGAAGCCTGATGGTGTGTGAAGTTAGTGAGCCAAATGGAGTTGTTCTCCCACAAGAACCACTCGGTTGATCCTTCTTCAATATGCCCTTCACCAACATGCAGTGTTTCCTTGATTGAATTAGCTCTCACACCAATATTTGCGTCTAGAGCCTCTGCATTGAGGGCTATCTGAAAACGGCTGTGGCACTGAAGTTGCCTGTGAATGTGGAGTTGGTGGCATGTGAAACCCGCATGTGGAGCATTCGTTTGTGTGGGATGCTCTAGCAGGTTCATTCCTAGATAATGCAATCAAAGGGCACTAAGCATAGAGTTTGAGAACTGAGTTTTCTTGAGAGCTGCTTGGAAGCCTGATGGTGTGTGAAGTTAGTGAGCCAAATGGAGTTGTTCTCCTACAAGAACCACTCGGCTGATCCTTCTTCAATATGCCCTTCTCCAACATGCAGTGTTTCCTTGATTGAATTAGCTCTCACACCAATATTTGCGTCTAGAACCTCTGCATTGAGGGCTATCTGAAAACGGCTGTGGCGCTGAAGTTGCCTGAGAATGTGGAGTTGGTGGCATGTGAAACCCGCATGTGGAGCATTCGTTTGTTTGGGATGCTCTACCAAGTTTCATTTCAGTCCTAGGCACTCAAAGGGCACTAAGCATAGAGTGTGAAAACTGAGATTCCTTGAGAGCTGCTTGGAAGCCTGATGGTGTGTGAAGTTATTGAGCCAAATGGAGTTGTTCTCCCACAAGAACCACTCGGCTGATCCTTCTTCAATATGCCCTTCACCAACATGCAGTGTTTCCTTGATTGAATTAGCTCTCACACCAACATTTGCGTCTAGAGCCTTTGCATTGAGGGCTATCTGAAAACGGCTGTGGCGCTGAAGTTGCCTGTGAATGTGGAATTGGTGGCATGTGAAACCCGCATGTGGAGCATTCGTTTGTGTGGGATGCTCTACCAAGTTTCATTTCAGTCCTAGGCACTCAAAGGGCACTAAGCATAGAGTGTGAAAACTGAGTTTCCTTGAGAGCTGCTTGGAAGCCTGATGGTGTGTGAAGTTAGTGAGCCAAGTGGAGTTGTTCTCCCACAAGAACCACTCGGCTGATCCTTCTTCAATATGCCCTTCACCAACATGCAGTGTTTCCTTGATTGAATTAGCTCTCACACCAATATTTGCATCTAGAGCCTTTGCATTGAGGGCTATCTGAAAACGGCTGTGGCGCTCAAGTTACCTGTGAATGTGGAATTGGTGGCATGTGAAACCCGCATGTGGAGCATTCGTTTGTGTGGGATGCTCACCAAGTTTCATTTCAGTCCTAGGAACTCAAAGGGCACTAAGCATAGAGTGTGAAAACTGAGTTTCCTTGAGAGCTGCTTGGAAGCCTGATGGTGTGTGCAGTTAGTGAGCCAAATGGAGTTGTTCTCCCACAAGAACCACTCGGCTGATCCTTCTTCAATATGCCCTTCACCAACATGCAGTGTTTCCTTGATTGAATTAGCTCTCACACCAATATTTGCGTCTAGAGCCTTTGAATTGAGGGCTATCTGAAAACGGCTGTGGCGCTGAAGTTTCCTGAGAATGTGGAGTTGGTGGCATGTGAAACCCGCATGTGGAGCATTCGTTTGTGTGGGATGCTCTACCAAGTTTGTTCCTAGATAATGCACTCAAAGGGCACTAAGCATAGAGTGTGAAAACTGAGTTTCCTTGAGAGCTGTTTGGAAGCCTGATGGTGTGTGAAGTTAGTGAGCCAAATGGAGTTGTTCTCCCACAAGAACCACTCGGCTGATCCTTCTTCAATATGCCCTTCACCAACATACAGTGTTTCCTTGATTGAATTAGCTCTCACACCAATATTTGCGTCTAGAGCCTTTGCATTGAGGGCTATCTGAAGACGGCTGTGGCACTGAAGTTGCCTGTGAATGTGGAGTTTTTGTCATGTGAAACCTAATGTGGAGCATTCGTTTGTGTGGGATGCTCAACAAGCTTCATTTCTAGATAATGCACTCAAAGGGCACTAAGCATAGAGTGTGAAAACTGAGTTTCCTTGAGAGCTGTTTCGAAGCCTGATAGTATGTGAAGTTAGTGAAGCAAATGGAGTTGTTCTCCCACAAGAACCACTCGGCTGATCCTTCTTCAATATGCCCTTCACCAACATGCAGTGTTTCCTTGATTGAATTAGCTCTCACACCAATATTTGCGTCTAGAGACTTTGCATGGAGGGCTAACTGAAAACGGCTGTGGCGCTGAAGTTGCCTGAGGATGTGGAGTTGGTGGCATGTGAAACCCGCATGTGGAGCATTCGTTTGTGTGGGATGCTCACCAAGCTTCATTTCTAGATAATGCACTCAAAGGGCACTAAGCATAGAGTGTGAAAACTGAGTTTCCTTGAGAGCTGCTTGGAAGCCTGATGGTGTGTGAAGTTAGTGAGCCAAATGGAGTTGTTCTCCCACAAGAACCACTCTGCTGATCCTTCTTCAATATGCCCTGCACCAACATACAGTGTTTCCTTGATTGAATTAGCTCTCACACCAATATTTGCGTCTAGAGCCTTTGCATTGAGGGCTATCTGAAAACGGCTGTGGCACTGAAGTTGCCTGAGAATGTGGAGTTGGTGGCATGTGAATCCCGCATGTGGAGCATTCTTTTGTGTGGGCTGCTCCACCAGGTTCATTCCTAGATAATGCACTCAAAGGGCACTAAGCATAGAGTGTGAAAACTGAGTTTCCTTGAGAGCTGCTTGGAAACCTGATGGTGTGTGAAGTTAGTGAGCCAAATGGAGTTGTTCTCCCACAAGAACCACTCGGCTGATCCTTCTTCAATATGCCCTTCACCAACATGCAGTGTTTCCTTGATTGAATTAGCTCTCACACCAATATTTGCGTCTAGAGCCTCTGCATTGAGGGCTATCTGAAAACGGCAGTGGCGCTGAAGTTGCCTGAGAATGTGGAGTTGGTGGCATGTGAAACCCGCATGTGGAGCATTCGTTTGTGTGGGATGCTCACCAAGCTTCATTTCAGTCCTAGGCACTCAAAGGGCACTAAGCATAGAGTGTGAAAACTGAGTTTTCCTGAGAGCTGCTTGGAAGTCTCATGGTGTGTGAAGTTAGTGAGCCAAATGGAGTTGTTCTCCCACAAGAACCACTCGGCTGATCCTTCTTCAATATGCCCTTCACCAACAGTCTGTGTTTCCTTGATTGAATTAGCTCTCACACCAACATTTGCGTCTAGAGCCTTTGCATTGAGGGCTATCTGAAAACGGCTGTGGCGCTGAAATTGCCTGAGGATGTGCCGTTGGTGGTATGTGAAACCCGCATGTGGAGCATTCGTTTGTGTGGGATGCTCACCAAACTTCATTTCTAGATAATGCACTCAAAGGGCACTAAGCATAGAGTGTGAAAACTGAGTTTCCTTGAGAGCTGCTTGGAAGCCTGATGGTGTGTGAAGTTAGTGAGCCAAATGGAGTTGTTCTCCCACAAGAACCACTCGGCTGATCCTTCTTCAATATGCCCTTCACCAACATGCAGTGTTTCCTTGATTGAATTAGCTCTCACACCAATATTTGCATCTAGAGCCTTTGCATTGAGGGCTATCTGAAAACGGCTGTGGTGCTGAAGTTGCCTGAGAATGTGGAGTTGGTGGCATGTGAAACCCGCATGTGGAGCATTCGTTTGTGTGGGTTGCTCTACCAGGTCCATTCCTAGATAATGCACTCAAAGGGCACTAAGCATAGAGTGTGAAAACTGAGTTTCCTTGAGAGCTGCTTGGAAGCCTGATGGTGTGTGAAGTTAGTGAGCCAAATGGAGTTGTTCTCCCACAAGAACCACTCGGTTGATCCTTCTTCAATATGCCCTTCACCAACATGCAGTGTTTCCTTGATTGAATTAGCTCTCACACCAATATTTGCGTCTAGAGCCTCTGCATTGAGGGCTATCTGAAAACGGCTGTGGCACTGAAGTTGCCTGTGAATGTGGAGTTGGTGGCATGTGAAACCCGCATGTGGAGCATTCGTTTGTGTGGGATGCTCTACCAGGTTCATTCCTAGATAATGCAATCAAAGGGCACTAAGCATAGAGTTTGAGAACTGAGTTTTCTTGAGAGCTGCTTGGAAGCCTGATGGTGTGTGAAGTTAGTGAGCCAAATGGAGTTGTTCTCCTACAAGAACCACTCGGCTGATCCTTCTTCAATATGCCCTTCACCAACATGCAGTGTTTCCTTGATTGAATTAGCTCTCACACCAATATTTGCATCTAGAGCCTTTGCATTGAGGGCTATCTGAAAACAGCTGTGGCGCTCAAGTTACCTGTGAATGTGGAATTGGTGGCATGTGAAACCCGCATGTGGAGCATTCGTTTGTGTGGGATGCTCACCAAGTTTCATTTCAGTCCTAGGAACTCAAAGGGCACTAAGCATAGAGTGTGAAAACTGAGTTTCCTTGAGAGCTGCTTGGAAGCCTGATGGTGTGTGAAGTTAGTGAGCCAAATGGAGTTGTTCTCCCACAAGAACCACTCGGCTGATCCTTCTTCAATATGCCCTTCACCAACATGCAGTGTTTCCTTGATTGAATTAGCTCTCACACCAATATTTGCGTCTAGAGCCTTTGAATTGAGGGCTATCTGAAAACGGCTGTGGCGCTGAAGTTTCCTGAGAATGTGGAGTTGGTGGCATGTGAAACCCGCATGTGGAGCATTCGTTTGTGTGGGATGCTCTACCAAGTTTGTTTCTAGATAATGCACTCAAAGGGCACTAAGCATAGAGTGTGAAAACTGAGTTTCCTTGAGAGCTGTTTGGAAGCCTGATGGTGTGTGAAGTTAGTGAGCCAAATGGAGTTGTTCTCCCACAAGAACCACTCGGCTGATCCTTCTTCAATATGCCCTTCACCAACATACAGTGTTTCCTTGATTGAATTAGCTCTCACACCAATATTTGCGTCTAGAGCCTTTGCATTGAGGGCTATCTGAAGACGGCTGTGGCACTGAAGTTGCCTGTGAATGTGGAGTTTTTGTCATGTGAAACCTAATGTGGAGCATTCGTTTGTGTGGGATGCTCAACAAGCTTCATTTCTAGATAATGCACTCAAAGGGCACTAAGCATAGAGTGTGAAAACTGAGTTTCCTTGAGAGCTGTTTCGAAGCCTGATAGTGTGTGAAGTTAGTGAAGCAAATGGAGTTGTTCTCTCACAAGAACCACTCGGCTGATCCTTCTTCAATATGACCTTCACCAACATGCAGTGTTTCCTTGATTGAATTAGCTCTCACACCAATATTTGCGTCTAGAGACTTTGCATGGAGGGCTAACTGAAAACGGCTGTGGCGCTGAAGTTGCCTGAGGATGTGGAGTTGGTGGCATGTGAAACCCGCATGTGGAGCATTCGTTTGTGTGGGATGCTCACCAAGCTTCATTTCTAGATAATGCACTCAAAGGGCACTAAGCATAGAGTGTGAAAACTGAGTTTCCTGGAGAGCTGCTTGGAAGCCTGATGGTGTGTGAAGTTAGTGAGCCAAATGGAGTTGTTCTCCCACAAGAACCACTCTGCTGATCCTTCTTCAATATGCCCTGCACCAACATACAGTGTTTCCTTGATTGAATTAGCTCTCACACCAATATTTGCGTCTAGAGCCTTTGCATTGAGGGCTATCTGAAAACGGCTGTGGCACTGAAGTTGCCTGAGAATGTGGAGTTGGTGGCATGTGAAACCCGCATGTGGAGCATTCTTTTGTGTGGGCTGCTCCACCAGGTTCATTCCTAGATAATGCACTCAAAGGGCACTAAGCATAGAGTGTGAAAACTGAGTTTCCTTGAGAGCTGCTTGGAAACCTGATGGTGTGTGAAGTTACTGAGCCAAATGGAGTTGTTCTCCCACAAGAACCACTCGGCTGATCCTTCTTCAATATGCCCTTCACCAACATGCAGTGTTTCCTTGATTGAATTAGCTCTCACACCAATATTTGCGTCTAGAGCCTTTGCATTGAGGGCTATCTGAAAACGGCAGTGGCGCTGAAGTTGCCTGAGAATGTGGAGTTGGTGGCATGTGAAACCCGCATGTGGAGCATTCGTTTGTGTGGGATGCTCACCAAGCTTCATTTCAGTCCTAGGCACTCAAAGGGCACTAAGCAAAGAGTGTGAAAACTGAGTTTTCCTGAGAGCTGCTTGGAAGTCTCATGGTGTGTGAAGTTAGTGAGCCAAATGGAGTTGTTCTCCCACAAGAACCACTCGGCTGATCCTTCTTCAATATGCCCTTCACCAACAGTCTGTGTTTCCTTGATTGAATTAGCTGTCACACCAACATTTGCGTCTAGAGCCTTTGCATTGAGGGCTATCTGAAAACGGCTGTGGCTTTGAAATAGCCTGAGGATGTGCCGTTGGTGGTATGTGAAACCCGCATGTGGAGCATTCGTTTGTGTGGGATGCTCACCAAGCTTCATTTCAGTCCTAGGCACTCAAATGGCACTAAGCATAGAGTGTGAAAACTGAGTTTCCTTGAGAGCTGCTTGGAAGCCTAATGGTGTGTGAAGTTAGTGAGCCAAATGGAGTTGTTCTCCCACAAGAACCACTCGGCTGATCCTTCTTCAATATGCCCTTCACCAACAGGCTGTGTTTCCTTGATTGAATTAGCTCTCACACCAATAATTGCGTCTAGAACCTCTGCATTGAGGGCTATCTGAAAACGGATGTGGCGCTGAAGTTGCCTGAGAATGTGGAGTTGGTGGCATGTGAAACCCGCATGTGGAGCATTCGTTTGTATGGGATGCTCACCAAGCTTCATTTCTAGATAATGCACTCAAAGGGCACTAAGCATAGAGTGTGAAAACTGAGATTCCTTGAGAGCTGCTTGGAAGCCTGATGGTGTGTGAAGTTAGTGAGCCAAGTGGAGTTGTTCTCCCACAAGAACCACTCGGCTGATCCTTCTTCAATATGCCCTTCACCAACATGCAGTGTTTCCTTGATTGAATTAGCTCTCACACCAATATTTGCGTCTAGAGCCTTTGCATTGAGGGCTATCTGAAAACGGCTGTGGCGCTGAAGTTGCCTGAGGATGTGGAGTTGGTGGCATGTGAAACCCACATGTGGAGCAATCGTTTGTGTGGGATGCTCTACCAGGTTCATTCCTAGATAATGCACTCAAAGGGCACTAAGCATAGAGTGTGAAAACTGAGTTTCCTTGAGAGCTGCTTGGAAGCCTGATGGTGTGTGAAGTTAGTGAGCCAAATGGAGTTGTTCTCCCACAAGATATACTCGACTGATCCTTCTTCAATATGCTCTTCACCAACATGCAGTGTTTCCTGGATTGAATTAGCTCTCAGACCAATATTTGCGTCTAGAGACTTTGCATTGAGGGCTATCTGAAAACGGCTGTGGTGCTGAAGTTGCCTGAGAATGTGGAGTTGGTGGCATGTGAAACCCGCATGTGGAGCATTCGTTTGTGTGGGATGCTCTACCAGGTTCATTCCTAGATAATCGACTCAAAGGGCACTAAGCATAGAGTGTGAAAACTGAGATTCCTTGAGAGCTGCTTGGAAGCCTGATGGTGTGTGAAGTTAGTGAGCCAAGTGGAGTTGTTCTCCCACAAGAACCACTCGGCTGATCCTTCTTCAATATGCCCTTCACCAACATGCAGTGTTTCCTTGATTGAATTAGCTCTCACACCAATATTTGCGTCTAGAGCCTTTGCATTGAGGGCTATCTGAAAACGGCTGTGGCGCTGAAGTTGCCTGAGGATGTGGAGTTGGTGGCATGTGAAACCCACATGTGGAGCAATCGTTTGTGTGGGATGCTCTACCAGGTTCATTCCTAGATAATGCACTCAAAGGGCACTAAGCATAGAGTGTGAAAACTGAGTTTCCTTGAGAGCTGCTTGGAAGCCTGATGGTGTGTGAAGTTAGTGAGCCAAATGGAGTTGTTCTCCCACAAGAACCACTCGACTGATCCTTCTTCAATATGCCCTTCACCAACATGCAGTGTTTCCTGGATTGAATTAGCTCTCACACCAATATTTGCGTCTAGAGACTTTGCATTGAGGGCTATCTGAAAACGGCTGTGGCGCTGAAGTTGCCTGAGAATGTGGAGTTGGTGGCATGTGAAACCCGCATGTGGAGCATTCGTTTGTGTGGGATGCTCTACCAGGTTCATTCCTAGATAATCGACTCAAAGGGCACTAAGCATAGAGTGTGAAAACTGAGTTTCCTTGAGAGCTGCTTGGAAGCCTGATGGTGTGTGAAGTTAGTGAGCCAAATGTTGTTCTCTCACAACATCCACTCGGCTGATCCTTCTTCTATTTGTCCTTCACCAACATGCAGTGTTTCCTTGATTGAATTAGCTCTCACACCAACATTTGCGTCTAGAGCCTTTGCATTGAGGGCTATCTGAAAACGGCTGTGGCGCTGAAGTTGCCTGTGAATGTGGAGTTGGTGGCATGTGAAACCCGCATGTGGAGCATTCTTTTGTGTGGGATGCTCCACCAGGTTCATTCCTAGATAATGCACTCAAAGGGCACTAAGCATAGAGTGTGAAAACTGAGTTTCCTTGAGAGCTGCTTGGAAACCTGATGGTGTGTGAAGTTAGTGAGCCAAATGGAGTTGTTCTCCCACAAGAACCACTCGGCTGATCCTTCTTCAATATGCCCTTCACCAACATGCAGTGTTTCCTTGATTGAATTAGCTCTCACACCAATATTTGCGTCTAGAGCCTTTGCATTGAGGGCTATCTGAAAACTGCAGTGGTGCTGAAGTTGCCTGAGAATGTGGAGTTGGTGGCATGTGAAACCCGCATGTGGAGCATTCGTTTGTGTGGGATGCTCTACCAGGTTCATTCCTAGATAATCGACTCAAAGGGCACTAAGCATAGAGTGTGAAAACTGAGATTCCTTGAGAGCTGCTTGGAAGCCTGATGGTGTGTGAAGTTAGTGAGCCAAGTGGAGTTGTTCTCCCACAAGAACCACTCGGCTGATCCTTCTTCAATATGCCCTTCACCAACATGCAGTGTTTCCTTGATTGAATTAGCTCTCACACCAATATTTGCGTCTAGAGCCTTTGCATTGAGGGCTATCTGAAAACGGCTGTGGCGCTGAAGTTGCCTGAGGATGTGGAGTTGGTGGCATGTGAAACCCACATGTGGAGCAATCGTTTGTGTGGGATGCTCTACCAGGTTCATTCCTAGATAATGCACTCAAAGGGCACTAAGCATAGAGTGTGAAAACTGAGTTTCCTTGAGAGCTGCTTGGAAGCCTGATGGTGTGTGAAGTTAGTGAGCCAAATGGAGTTGTTCTCCCACAAGAAACACTCGACTGATCCTTCTTCAATATGCCCTTCACCAACATGCAGTGTTTCCTGGATTGAATTAGCTCTCAGACCAATATTTGCGTCTAGAGACTTTGCATTGAGGGCTATCTGAAAACGGCTGTGGTGCTGAAGTTGCCTGAGAATGTGGAGTTGGTGGCATGTGAAACCCGCATGTGGAGCATTCGATTGTGTGGGATGCTCACCAAGCTTCATTACAGTCCTAGGCACTCAAAGGGCACTAAGCATAGAGTGTGAAAACTGAGATTCCTTGAGAGCTGCTTGGAAGCCTGATGGTGTGTGAAGTTAGTGAGCCAAATGGAGTTGTTCTCCCACAAGAACCACTCGGCTGATCCTTCTTCAATATGCCCTTCACCAACATGCAGTGTTTCCTTGATTGAATTAGCTCTCACACCAATATTTGCGTCTAGAGCCTTTGCATTGAGGGCTATCTGAAAACGGCTGTGGCGCTGAAGTTGCCTGTGAATGTGGAGTTGGTGGCATGTGAAACCCGCATGTGGAGCATTCGTTTGTGTGGGATGCTCACCAAGTTTCATTTCAGTCCTAGGCACTCAAAGGGCACTAAGCATAGAGTGTGAAAACTGAGATTCCTTGAGAGCTGCTTGGAAGCCTGATGGTGTGTGAAGTTAGTGAGCCAAATGGAGTTGTTCTCCCACAAGAACCACTCGGCTGATCCTTCTTCAATATGCCCTTCACCAACATGCAGTGTTTCCTTGATTGAATTAGCTCTCACACCAATATTTGCGTCTAGAGCCTTTGCATTGAGGGCTATCTGAAAACGGCTGTGGCACTGAAGTTGCCTGAGAATGTGGAGTTGGTGGCATGTGAAACCCGCATGTGGAGCATTCTTTTGTGTGGGATGCTCAACGAGCTTCATTTCTAGATAATGCACTCAAAGGGCACTAAGCATAGAGTGTGAAAACTGAGTTTCCTTGAGAGCTGCTTGGAAGCCTGATGGTGTGTGAAGTTAGTGAGCCAAATGGAGTTGTTCTCCCACAAGAACCACTCGGCTGATCCTTCTTCAATATGCCCTTCACCAAGATACAGTGTTTCCTTGATTGAATTAGCTCTCACACCAATATTTGCGTCTAGAGCCTTAGCATTGAGGGCTATCTGAAAACGGCTGTGGCGCTGAAGTTGCCTGTGAATGTGGAGTTGGTGGCATGTGAAACCCGCATGTGGAGCATTCGTTTGTGTGGGATGCTCACCAAGCTTCATTTCAGTCCTAAGCACTCAAAGGGCACTAAGCATAGAGTGTGAAAACTGAGTTTCCTTGAGAGCTGCTTGGAAGCCTGATAGTGTGTGAAGTTAGTGAGCCAAATGGAGTTGTTCTCCCACAAGAACCACTCGGCTGATCCTTCTTCAATATGCCCTTCAGCAACATGCAGTGTTTCCTTGATTGAATTAGCTCTCACACCAATATTTGAATATTTGCGTCTAGAGCCTTTGCATTGAGGGCTATCTGAAAACGGCTGTGGCGCTGAAATTGCCTGAGGATGTGCCGTTGGTTGTATGTGAAACCCGCATGTGGAGCATTCGTTTGTGTGGGATGCTCACCAAGCTTCATTTCAGTCCTAGGCACTCAAAGAGCACTAAGCATAGAGTGTGAAAACTGAGTTTCCTTGAGAGCTGCTTGGAAGCCTAATGGTGTGTGAAGTTAGAGAGCCAAATGGAGTTGTTCTCCCACAAGAACCACTCGGCTGATCCTTCTTCAATATGCCCTTCACCAACATGTAGTGTTTCCTTGATTGAATTAGCTCTCACACCAATAATTGCGTCTAGAACCTCTGCATTGAGGGCTATCTGAAAACGGATGTGGCGCTGAAGTTGCCTGAGAATGTGGAGTTGGTGGCATGTGAAACCCGCATGTGGAGCATTCGTTTGTGTGGGATGCTCACCAAGCTTCATTTCTAGATAATGCACTCAAAGGGCACTAAGCATAGAGTGTGAAAACTGAGATTCCTTGAGAGCTGCTTGAAAGCCTGATGGTGTGTGAAGTTAGTGAACCAAATGGAGTTGTTCTCCCACAAGAACCACTCGGCTGATCCTTCTTCTCTATGCCCTTCACCAACATGCAGTGTTTCCTTGATTGAATTAGCTCTCACACCAATATTTGCGTCTAGAGCCTTTGCATTGAGGGCTATCTGAAAACGGCTGTGGCGCTGAAGTTGCCTGTGAATGTGGAGTTGGTTGCATGTGAAACCCGCATGTGGAGCATTCGTTTGTGTGGGATGCTCACCATGCTTCATTTCAGTCCTAGGCACTCAAAGGGCACTAAGCATAGAGTGTGAAAACTGAGTTTCCTTGAGAGCTGCTTGGAAGCCTGATGGTGTGTGAAGTTAGTGAGCCAAATGGAGTTGTTCTCCCACAAGAACCACTCGGCTGATCCTTCTTCAATATGCCCTTCACCAACATGCAGTGTTTCCTTGATTGAATTAGCTCTCACACCAATATTTGCGTCTAGAGCCTTTGCATTGAGGGCTATGTGAACATGGCTGTGGCGCTGACGTTGCCTGAGAATGTGGAGTTGGTGGCATGTGAAACCCGCATGTGGAGCATTCGTTTGTGTGGGATGCTCACCAAGATTCATTTCAGTCCTAGGCACTCAAAGGGCACTAAGCATAGAGTGTGAAAACTGAGTTTCCTTGAGAGCTTCTTGGAAGCCTGATGGTGTGTGAAGTTAGTGAGCCAAATGGAGTTGTTCTCCCACAAGAACCACTCGGCTGATCCTTCTTCAATATGCCCTTTACCAACATGCAGTGTTTCCTTGATTGAATTAGCTCTCACACCAATATTTGCGTCTAGAGCCTTTGCATTGAGGGCTATCTGAAAATGGCTGTGGCGCTGAAGTTGCCTGTGAATGTGGAGTTGCTGGCATGTGAAACCCGCATGTAGAGCATTCGTTTGTGTGGGATGCTGTACCAGGTTCATTCCTAGATAATGCAATGAAAGGGCACTAAGCATAGTGTGTGAAAACTGAGTTTCCTTGAGAGCTGCTTGGAAGCCTGATGGTGTGTGAAGTTAGTGAGCCAAATGGAGTTGTTCCCCCACAAGAACCACTCGGCTGATCCTTCTTCAATATGCCCTTCACCAACATGCAGTGTTTCCTTGATTGAATTAGCTCTCACACCAATATTTGCGTCTAGAGCCTTTGCATTGAGGGCTATCTGAAAATGGCTGTGGCGCTGAAGTTGCATGTGAATGTGGAGTTGGTGGCATGTGAAACCCGCATGTGGAGCATTCGTTTGTGTGGGATGCTCAACAAGCTTCTTTTCAGTCCTAGGCACTCAAAGGGCACTAAGCATAGAGTGTGAAAACTGAGTTTCCTTGAGAGCTGCTTGGAAGCCTGATGGTGTGTGAAGTTAGTGAGCCAAATGGAGTTGTTCTCCCACAAGAACCACTCGGCTGATCCTTCTTCAATATGCCCTTCACCAACATACAGTGTTTCCTTGATTGAATTAGCTCTCACACCAATATTTGCGTCTAGAGCCTTTGCATTGAGGGCTATCTGAAAACGGCTGTGGCGCTGAAGTTGCCTGTGAATGTGGAGTTGGTGGCATGTGAAAACCGCATGTGGAGCATTCTTTTGTGTGGGATGCTCACCATGCTTCATTTCAGTCCTAGGCACTTAAAGGGCACTAAGCATAGAGTGTGAAAACTGAGTTTCCTTGAGAGCTGCTTGGAAGCCTGATGGTGTGTGAAGTTAGTGAGCCAAATGGAGTTGTTCTCCCACAAGAACCACTCGGCTGATCCTTCTTCAATATGCCCTTCACCAACATGCAGTGTTTCCTTGATTGAATTAGCTCTCACACCAATATTTGCGTCTAGAGCCTTTGCATTGAGGGCTATCTGAAAATGGCTGTGGCGCTGAAGTTGCCTGTGAATGTGGAGTTGGTGGCATGTGAAACCTGCATGTGGAGCATTCGTTTGTGTGGGAAGCTCAACAAGCTTCTTTTCAGTCCTAGGCACTCAAAGGGCACTAAGCATAGAGTGTGAAAACTGAGTTTCCTTGAGAGCTGCTTGGAAGCCTGATGGTGTGTGAAGTTAGTGAACCAAATGGAGTTGTTATCCCACAAGAACCACTCGGCTGATCCTTCTTCTCTATGCCCTTCACCAACATGCAGTGTTTCCTTGATTGAATTAGCTCTCACACCAATATTTGCGTCTAGAGCCTTTGCATTGAGGGCTATCTGAAAACGGCTGTGGCGCTGAAGTTGCCTGTGAATGTGGAGTTGGTGGCATGTGAAACCCGCATGTGGAGCATTCGTTTGTGTGGGATGCTCAGCAAGTATCATTTCAGTCCTAGGCACTCAAAGGGCACTAAGCATAGAGTGTGAAAACTGAGTTTCCTTGAGAGCTGCTTGGAAGCCTGATGGTGTGTGAAGTTAGTGAGCCAAATGGAGTTATTCTCCCACAAGAACCACTCGGCTGATCCTTCTTCAATATGCCCTTCACCAACATGCAGTGTTTCCTTGATTGAATTAGCTCTCACACCAATATTTGCGTCTAGAGCCTTTGCATTGAGGGCTATCTGAAAATGGCTGTGGGGCTGAAGTTGCCTGTGAATGTGGAGTTGGTGGCATGTGAAACCCGCATGTGGAGCATTCGTTTGTGTGGGATGCTCACCATGCTTCATTTCAGTCCTAGGTACTAAAAGGGCACTAAGCATAGAGTGTGAAAACTGAGTTGCCTTGAGAGCTGCTTGGAAGCCTGATGGTGTGTGAAGTTAGTGAGCCAAATGGAGTTGTTCTCCCACAAGAACCACTCGGCTGATCCTTCTTCAATATGCCCTTCACCAACATGCAGTGTTTCCTTGATTGAATTAGCTCTCACACCAATATTTGCGTCTAGAGCCTTTGCATTGAGGGCTATCTGAAAACGGCTGTGGCGCTGAAGTTGCCTGAGAATGTGGAGTTGGTGGCATGTGAAACCCGCATGTGGAGCATTCGTTTGTGTGGGATGCTCTACCATGTTTATTCCTAGATAATGGACTCAAAGGGCACTAAACATGGAGTGTGAAAACTGAGTTTCCTTGAGAGCTGCTTGGAAGCCTGATAGTGTGTGAAGTTAGTGAGCCAAATGGAGTTGTTCTCCCACAACACCACTCGGCTGATCCTTCTTCAATATGCCCTTCACCAACATGCAGTGTTTCCTTGATTGAATTAGCTCTCACACCAATATTTGCGTCTAGAGCCTTTGAATTGAGGGCTATCTGAAAATGGCTGTGGCGCTGAAGTTGCCTGAGAATGTGGAGTTGGTGGCATGTGAAACCTGCATGTGGAGCATTCGTTTGTGTGGGATGCTCAACAAGCTTCTTTTCAGTCCTAGGCACTCAAAGGGCACTAAGCATAGAGTGTGAAAACTGAGTTTCCTTGAGAGCTGCTTGGAAGCCTGATGGTGTGTGAAGTTAGTGAGCCAAATGGAGTTGTTCTCCCACAAGAACCACTCGGCTGATCCTTCTTCAATATGCCCTTCACCAACATGCAGTGTTTCCTTGATTGAATTAGCTCTCACACCAATATTTGCGTCTAGAGCCTTTGCATTGAGGGCTATCTGAAAATGGCTGTGGCGCTGAAGTTGCCTGTGAATGTGGAGTTGGTGGCATGTGAAACCTGCATGTGGAGCATTCGTTTGTGTGGGAAGCTCAACAAGCTTCTTTTCAGTCCTAGGCACTCAAAGGGCACTAAGCATAGAGTGTGAAAACTGAGTTTCCTTGAGAGCTGCTTGGAAGCCTGATGGTGTGTGAAGTTAGTGAGCCAAATGGAGTTGTCCTCCCACAAGAACCACTCGGCTGATCCTTCTTCAATATGCCCTTCACCAACATGCAGTGTTTCCTTGATTGAATTAGCTCTCACACCAATATTTGCGTCTAGAGCCTTTGCATTGAGGGCTATCTGAAAACGGCTGTGGCGCTGAAGTTGCCTGAGAATGTGGAGTTGGTGGCATGTGAAACCCGCATGTGGAGCATTGGTTTGTGGGGGATGCTCTACCTGGTTCAATCCTAGATAATGGACTCAAAGGGCACTAAGCATAGAGTGTGAAAACTGAGTTTCCTTGAGAGCTGCTTGGAAGCCTGATGGTGTGTGAAGTTAGTGAGCCAAATGGAGTTGTTCTCCCACAAGAACCACTCGGCTGATCCTTCTTCTCTATGCCCTTCACCAACATGCAGTGTTTCCTTGATTGAATTAGCTCTCACACCAATATTTGCGTCTAGAGCCTTTGCATTGAGGGCTATCTGAAAATGGCTGTGGCGCTGAAGTTGCCTGAGAATGTGGAGTTGGTGGCATGTGAAACCCGCATGTGGAGCATTCGTTTGTGTGGGATGCTCAACAAGCTTCTTTTCAGTCCTAGGCACTCAAAGGGCACTAAGCATAGAGTGTGAAAACTGAGTTTCCTTGAGAGCTGCTTGTAAGCCTGATGGTGTGTGAAGTTAGTGAGCCAAATGGAGTTGTTCTCCCACAAGAACCACTCGGTTGATCCTTCTTCAATATGCCCTTCACCAACATGCAGTGTTTCCTTGATTGAATTAGCTCTCACACCAATATTTGCGTCTAGAGCCTTTGCATTGAGGGCTATCTGAAAATGGCTGTGGCGCTGAAGTTGCCTGTGAATGTGGAGTTGGTGGCATGTGAAACCTGCATGTGGAGCATTCGTTTGTGTGGGAAGCTCAACAAGCTTCTTTTCAGTCCTAGGCACTCAAAGGGCACTAAGCATAGAGTGTGAAAACTGAGTTTCCTTGAGAGCTGCTTGGAAGCCTGATGGTGTGTGAAGTTAGTGAGCCAAATGGAGTTGTCCTCCCACAAGAACCACTCGGCTGATCCTTCTTCAATATGCCCTTCACCAACATGCAGTGTTTCCTTGATTGAATTAGCTCTCACACCAATATTTGCGTCTAGAGCCTTTGCATTGAGGGCTATCTGAAAACGGCTGTGGCGCTGAAGTTGCCTGAGAATGTGGAGTTGGTGGCATGTGAAACCCGCATGTGGAGCATTGGTTTGTGGGGGATGCTCTACCTGGTTCAATCCTAGATAATGGACTCAAAGGGCACTAAGCATAGAGTGTGAAAACTGAGTTTCCTTGAGAGCTGCTTGGAAGCCTGATGGTGTGTGAAGTTAGTGAGCCAAAAGGAGTTGTTCTCCAAAAACATCCACTCGGCTGATCCTTCTTCTATAAGCCCTTCACCAACATGCAGTGTTTCCTTGATTGAATTAGCTCTCACACCAATATTTGCGTCTAGAGCCTTTGCATTGAGGGCTATCTGAAAACGGCTCTGGCGCTGAAGTTGCCTGAGAATGTGGAGTTGGTGGCATGTGAAACCCGCATGTGGAGCATTCGTTTGTGTGGGATGCTCACCAAGCTTCATTTCAGTCCTAGGCACTCAAAGGGCACTAAGCATAGAGTGTGAAAACTGAGTTTCCTTGAGAGCTGCTTGGAAGCCTGATGGTGTGTGAAGTTAGTGAGCCAAATGGAGTTGTTCTCCCACAAGAACCACTCGGCTGATCCTTCTTCAATATGCCCTTCACCAACATGCAGTGTTTCCTTGATTGAATTAGCTCTCACACCAATATTTGCGTCTAGAGCCTTTGCATTGAGGGCTATCTAAAAACGGCTGTGGCGCTGAAGTTGCCTGAGAATGTGGAGTTGGTGGCATGTGAAACCCGCATGTGGAGCATTCGTTTGTGTGGGATGCTCACCAAGCTTCATTTCAGTCCTAGGCACTCAAAGGGCACTAAGCATAGAGTGTGAGAACTGAGTTTCCTTGAGAGCTGCTTGGAAGCCTGATGGTGTGTGAAGTTAGTGATCCAAATGGAGTTGTTCTCCCACAAGAACCACTCGGCTGATCCTTCTTCAATATGCCCTTCACCAACATGCAGTGTTTCCTTGATTGAATTAGCTCTCACACCAATATTTGCGTCTAGAGCCTTTGCATTGAGGGCTATCTGAAAATGGCTGTGGCGCTGAAGTTGCCTGTGAATGTGGAGTTGCTGGCATGTGAAACCCGCATGTAGAGCATTCGTTTGTGTGGGATGCTGTACCAGGTTCATTCCTAAATAATGCAATGAAAGGGCACTAAGCATAGTGTGTGAAAACTGAGTTTCCTTGAGAGCTGCTTGGAAGCCTGATGGTGTGTGAAGTTAGTGAGCCAAATGGAGTTGTTCCCCCACAAGAACCACTCGGCTGATCCTTCTTCAATATGCCCTTCACCAACATGCAGTGTTTCCTTGATTGAATTAGCTCTCACACCAATATTTGCGTCTAGAGCCTTTGCATTGAGGGCTATCTGAAAATGGCTGTGGGACTGAAGTTGCCTGTGAATGTGGAGTTGGTGGCATGTGAAACCCGCATGTGGAGCATTCGTTTGTGTGGGATGCTCACCATGCTTCATTTCGGTCCTAGGCACTTAAAGGGCACTAAGCATAGAGTGTGAAAACTGAGTTTCCTTGAGAGCTGCTTGGAAGCCTGATGGTGTGTGAAGTTAGTGAGCCAAATGGAGTTGTCCTCCCACAAGAACCACTCGGCTGATCCTTCTTCTCTATCCTCTTCACCAACATGCAGTGTTTCCTTGATTGAATTAGCTCTCACACCAATATTTGCGTCTAGAGCCTTTGCATTGAGGGCTATCTGAAAACGGCTGTGGCGCTGAAGTTGCCTGAGAAGTGTGGAGTTGGTGGCATGTGAAACCCGCATGTGGAGCATTCGTTTGTGTGGGATGCTCTACCAAGTTTATTCCTAGATAATGGACTCAAGGGCACTAAACATGGAGTGTGAAAACTGAGTTTCCTTGAGAGCTGCTTGGAAGCCTGATGGTGTGTGAAGTTAGTGAGCCAAATGGAGTTGTTCTCCCACAAGAACCACTCGGCTGATCCTTCTTCAATATGCCCTTCACCAACATGCAGTGTTTCTTTGATTGAATTATCTCTCACACCAATATTTGCATCTAGAGCCTCTGCATTGAGGGCTATCTGAAAACGGCTGTGGCGCTGAAGTTGCCTGAGAATGTGGAGTTGGGTGGCATGTGAAACCCGCATGTGGAGCATTCGTTTGTGTGGGATGCTCTACCTGGTTCATTCCTTGATAATGGACTCAAAGGGCACTAAGCATAGAGTGTGAAAACTGAGTTTCCTTGAGAGCTGCTTGGAAGCCTGATGGTGTGTGAAGTTAGTGAGCCAAATGGAGTTGTTCTCCCACAAGAACCACTCGGCTGATCCTTCTTCAATATGCACTTCACCAACATGCAGTGTTTCCTTGATTGAATTAGCTCTCACACCAATATTTGCGTCTAGAGCCTTTGCATTGAGGGCTATCTGAAAACGGCTGTGGCGCTGAAGTTGCCTGAGAATGTGGAGTTGGTGGCATGTGAAACCCGCATGTGGAGCATTCGTTTGTGTGGGATGCTCTACCAGGTGCAATTCTAGATAATGCACTCAAAGGGCACTAAGCATAGAGTGTGAAAATTGAGTTTCCTTGAGAGCTGCTTCGAAGCCTGATGGTGTGTGAAGTTAGTGAGCCAAATGGAGTTGTTCTCCCACAAGAACCACTCGGCTGATCCTTCTTCAATATGCCCTTCAACAACATGCAGTGTTTCCTTGATTGAATTAGCTCTCACACCAATATTTGCGTCTAGAGCCTTTGCATTGAGGGCTATCTGAAAACGGCTGTGACGCTGAAGTTGCCTGAGAATGAGGAGTTGGTGGCATGTGAAACCCGCATGTGGAGCATTCTTTTGTGTGGGATGCTCTACCAGGTTCAATCCTAGCTAATGCACTCAAAGGGCACTAAGCATAGAGTGTGAAAACTGAGTTTCCTTGAGAGCTGCTTGGAAGCCTGATGGTGTGTGAAGTTAGTGAGCCAAATGGAGTTGTTCTCCCACAAGAACCATTCGGCTGATCCTTCTTCAATATGCCCTTCACCAACATGCAGTGTTTCCTTGATTGAATTAGCTCTCACACCAATATTTACGTCTAGAGCCTTTGCATTGAGGGCTATCTGAAAATGGCTGTGGCGCTGAAGTTGCCTGTGAATGTGGAGTTGGTGGTACGTGAAACCCGCATGTGGAGCATTTGTTTGTGTGGGATGCTGTACCAAGTTTGTTGCTAGATAATTCACTCAAAGGGCACTAAACATAGAGTGTGAAAACTGAGTTTCCTTGAGAGCTGCTTGGAAGCCTGATGGTGTGTGAAGTTAGTGAGCCAAATGGAGTTGTTCTCCCACAAGAACCACTCGGCTGATCCTTCTTCAATATGCCCTTCACCAACATGCAGTGTTTCCTTGATTGAATTAGCTCTCACACCAACATTTGCGTCTAGAGCCTTTGCATTGAGGGCTATCTGAAAATGGCTGTGGCGCTGAAGTTGCCTGTGAATGTGGAGTTGGTGGCATGGGAAACCCGCATGTGGAGCATTCGTTTGTGTGGGATGATCTACAGGTTCATTCCTAGATAATGCACTCAAAGGGCACTAAGCATAGAGTGTGAAAACTGAGTTTCCTTGAGAGCTGCTTGGAAGCCTGATGGTGTGTGAAGTTAGTGAGCCAAATGGAGTTGTTCTCCCACAAGAACCACTTGGCTGATCCTTCTTCAATATGCCCTTCACCAACATGCAGTGTTTCCTTGATTGAATTAGCTCTCACACCAATATTTGCGTCTAGAGCCTTTGCATTGAGGGCTATCTGAAAACGGCTGTGGCGCTGAAGTTGCCTGTGAATGTGGAGTTGGTGGCATGTGAAACCCGCATTGTGGAGCATTCGTTTGTGTGGGATGCTCAACAAGCTTCTTTTCAGTCCTAGGCACTCAAAGGGCACTAAGCATAGAGTGTGAAAACTGAGTTTCCTTGAGAGCTGCTTGGAAGCCTGATGGTGTGTGAAGTTAGTGAGCCAAATGGAGTTGTTCTCCCACAAGAACCACTCGGCTGACCCTTCTTCAATATGCCCTCCACCAACATGCAGTGTTTCCTTGATTGAATTAGCTCTCACACAAATATTTGCGTCTAGAGCCTTTGCATTGAGGGCTATCTGAAAACGGCTGAGGCGCTGAAGTTGCCTGAGAATGTGGAGTTGGTGGCATGTGAAACCCGCATGTGGAGCATTCGTTTGTGTGGGATGCTCACCAAGCTTCATTTCAGTCCTAGGCACTCAAAGGGCAATAAGCATAGAGTGTGAAACCTGAGATTCCTTGAGAGCTGCTTGGAAGCCTGATGGTGTGTGAAGTTAGTGAGCCAAATGGAGTTGTTCTCCCACAAGAACCACTCGGCTGATCCTTCTTCAATATGCCCTTCACCAACATACAGTGTTTCCTTGATTGAATTAGCTCTCACACCAACATTTGCGTCTAGAGCCTTTGCATTGAGGGCTATCTGAAAACGGCTGTGGCGCTGAAGTTGCCTGAGAATGTAGACTTCGTGGCATGTGAAACCTGCATGTGGAGCATTCGTTTGTGTGGGATGCTCTACCAGGTTCATTTCTAGATAATGCACTCAAAGGGCACTAAGCATAGAGTGTGAAAACTGAGTTTCCTTGAGAGCTGCTTGGAAGCCTGATGGTGTGTGAAGTTAGTGAGCCAAATGGAGTTGTTCTCCCACAAGAACCACTCGGCTGATCCTTCTTCAATATGCCCTTCACCAACATGCAGTGTTTCCTTGATTGAATTAGCTCTCACACCAATATTTGCGTCTAGAGCCTTTGCATTGAGGGCTATCTGAAAATGGCTGTGGCGCTGAAGTTGCCTGTGAATGTGGAGTTGGTGCATGTGAAACCCGCATGTGGAGCATTCGTTTGTGTGGGATGCTCACCATGCTTCATTTCAGTCCTAGGCACTCAAAGGGCACTAAGCATAGAGTGTGAAAACTGAGTTTCCTTGAGAGCTGCTTGGAAGCCTGATGGTTGTGTGAAGTTAGTGAGCCAAATGGAGTTGTTCTCCCACAAGAACCACTCGGCTGATCCTTCTTCAATATGCCCTTCACCAACATGCAGTGTTTCCTTGATTGAATTAGCTCTCACACCAATATTTGCGTCTAGGGCCTTTGCATTGAGGGTTATCTGAAAACGGCTGTGGCGCTGAAGTTGCCTGTGAATGTGGAGTTGGTGGCATGTGAAACCTGCATGTGGAGCATAGGTTTGTGTGGGATGCTCAACAAGCTTCTTTTCAGTCCTAGGCACTCAAAGGGCACTAAGCATAGAGTGTGAAAACTGAGTTTCCTTGAGAGCTGCTTGGAAGCCTGATGGTGTGTGAAGTTAGTGAGCCAAATGCAGTTGTTATCCCACAAGAACCACTCGGCTGTTCCTTCTTCAATATGCCCTTCAGCAACATGCAGTGTTTCCTTGATTGAATTAGCTCTCACACCAATATTTGCGTCTAGAGCCTTTGCATTGAGGGCTATCTGAAAATGGCTGCGGCGCTGAAGTTGCCTGTGAATGTGGAGTTGGTGGCATGTGAAACCTGCATGTGGAGCATTCGTTTGTGTGGGATGCTCTACCAGGTTCATTTCTAGATAATGCACTCAAAGGGCACTAAGCATAGAGTGTGAAAACTGAGATTCCTTGAGAGCTGCTTTGAAGCCTGATGGTGTGTGAAGTTAGTGAGCCAAATGAGTTGTTCTGTCACAAGAACCACTCGGCTGATGCTTCTTCAATATGCCCTTCACCAACATGCAGTGTTTCCTTGATTGAATTAGCTCTCACACCAACATTTGCGTCTAGAGCCTTTGCATTGAGGGCTATCTGAAAACGGCTGTGGCACTGAAGTTGCCTGTGAATGTGGAGTTGGTGGCATGTGAAACCCGCATGTGGAGCATTCGTTTCTGTGGGATGCTCACCATGCTTCATTTCAGTCCTAGGCACTCAAAGGGCACTAAGCATAGAGTGTGAAAACTGAGTTTCCTTGAGAGCTGCTTGGAAGCCTGATGGTGTGTGAAGTTAGTGAGCCAAATGGAGTTGTTCTCTCACAAGAACCACTCGGCTGATCCTTCTTCAATATGCCCTTCACCAACATGTGGTTTTTCCTTGATTGAATTAGCTCTCACACCAATATTTGCGTCTAGAGCCTTTGCATTGAGGGGCTATCTGAAAACGGCTGTGGCGCTGAAGTTGCCTGAGAATGTAGACTTGGTGGCATGTGAAACCTGCATGTGGAGCATTCGTTTGTGTGGGATGCTCTACCAGGTTCATTCCAGATAATGCACTCAAAGGGCACTAAGCATAGAGTGTGAAAACTGAGTTTCCTTGAGAGCTGCTTGGAAGCCTGATGGTGTGTGAAGTTAGTGAGCCAAATGAAGTTGTTCTCCCACAAGAACCACTCGGCTGATCCTTCTTCAATATGCCCTTCACCAACATGCAGTGTTTCCTTGATTGAATTAGCTCTCACACCAATATTTGCGTCTAGAGCCTTTGCATTGAGGGCTATCTGAAAATGGCTGTGGCGCTGAAGTTGGCTGAGAATGTGGAGTTGGTGGCATGTGAAACCCGCATGTGGAGCATTCGTTTCTGTGGGATGCTCACCATGCTTCATTTCAGTCCTAGGCACTCAAAGGGCACTAAGCATAGAGTGTGAAAACTGAGTTTCCTTGAGAGCTGCTTGGAAGGCTGATGGTGTGTGAAGTTAGTGAGCCAAATGGAGTTGTTCTCTCACAAGAACCACTCGGCTGATCCTTCTTCAATATGCCCTTCACCAACATGCAGTGTTTCCTTGATTGAATTAGCTCTCACACCAATATTTGCGTCTAGAGCCTTTGCATTGAGGGCTATCTGAAAATGGCTGCGGCGCTGAAGTTGCCTGTGAATGTGGAACTGGTGGCACGTGAAATCTTCATGTGGAACATTCGTTTGTGTGGGATGCTCAACAAGCTTCTTTTCAGTCCTAAGCACTCAAAGGGCACTAAGCATAGAGTGTGAAAACTGAGTTTCCTTGAGAGCTGCTTGGAAGCCTGATGGTGTGTGAAGTTAGTGAGCCAAATGGAGTTGTTCTCCCACAAGAACCACTCGGCTGATCCTTCTTCAATATGCCCTTCACCAACATGCAGTGTTTCCTTGATTGAATTAGCTCTCACACCAATATTTGCGTCTAGAGCCTTTGCATTGAGGGCTATCTGAAAATGGCTGTGGCGCTGAAGTTGCTTGTGAATGTGGAGTTGGTGGTACGTGAAACCCGCATGTGGAGCATTCGTTTGTGTGGGATGATCTACCAGGTTCATTCCTAGATAATGCACTCAAAGGGCACTAAGCATAGAGTGTGAAAACTGAGTTTCCTTGAGAGCTGCTTGGAAGCCTGATGGTGTGTGAAGTTAGTGAGCCAAATGGAGTTGTTCTTCCACAAGAACCACTGGGCTGATCCTTCTTCAATATGCCCTCCACCAACATGCAGTGTTTCCTTGATTGAATTAGCTCTCACACCAATATTTGCGTCTAGAGCCTTGGCATTGAGGGCTATCTGAAAACGGCTGTGGCACTGAAGTTGGCTGAGAATGTGGAGTTGGTGGCATGTGAAACCCGCATGTGGAGCATTCGTTTCTATGGGATGCTCACCAAGCTTCATTTCAGTCCTAGGCACTCAAAGGGCACTAAGCATAGAGTGTGAAAACTGAGTTTCCTTGAGAGCTGCTTGGAAGCCTGATGGTGTGTGAAGTTAGTGAGCCAAATGGAGTTGTTCTCCCACAAGAACCACTCGGCTGATCCTTCTTCAATATGCCCTTCACCAACATGCAGTGTTTCCTTGATTGAATTAGCTCTCACACCAATATTTGCGTCTAGGGCCTTTGCATTGAGGGTTATCTGAAAACGGCTGTGGCGCTGAAGTTGCCTGTGAATGTGGAGTTGGTGGCATGTGAAACCTGCATGTGGAGCATTGGTTTGTGTGGGATGCTCAACAAGCTTCTTTTCAGTCCTAGGCACTCAAAGGGCACTAAGCATAGAGTGTGAAAACTGAGTTTCCTTGAGAGCTGCTTGGAAGCCTGATGGTGTGTGAAGTTAGTGAGCCAAATGGAGTTGTTCTCCCACAAGAACCACTCGGCTGATCCTTCTTCAATATGCCCTTCACCAACATGCAGTGTTTCCTTGATTGAATTAGCTCTCACACCAATATTTGCGTCTAGGGCCTTTGCATTGAGGGCTATCTGAAAATGCCTGTGGCGCTGAAGTTGCCTGTGAATGTGGAGTTGGTGGTACGTGAAACCCGCATGTGGAGCATTTGTTTGTGTGGGATGCTGTACCAAGTTTGTTGCTAGATAATTCACTCAAAGGGCACTAAACATAGAGTGTGAAAACTGAGTTTCCTTGAGAGCTGCTTGGAAGCCTGATGGTGTGTGAAGTTAGTGAGCCAAATGGAGTTGTTCTCCCACAAGAACCACTCGGCTGATCCTTCTTCAATATGCCCTTCACCAACATGCAGTGTTTCCTTGATTGAATTAGCTCTCACACCAACATTTGCGTCTAGAGCCTTTGCATTGAGGGCTATCTGAAAATGGCTGTGGCGCTGAAGTTGCCTGTGAATGTGGAGTTGGTGGTACGTGAAACCCGCATGTGGAGCATTCGTTTGTGTGGGATGATCTACCAGGTTCAATCCTAGATAATGCACTCAAAGGGCACTAAGCATAGAGTGTGAAAACTGAGTTTCCTTGAGAGCTGCTTGGAAGCCTGATGGTGTGTGAAGTTAGTGAGCCAAATGGAGTTGTTCTTCCACAAGAACCACTCGGCTGATCCTTCTTCAATATGCCCTCCACCAACATGCAGTGTTTCCTTGATTGAATTAGCTCTCACACCAATATTTGCGTCTAGAGCCTTTGCATTGAGGGCTATCTGAAAACGGCTGTGGCACTGAAGTTGGCTGAGAATGTGGAGTTGGTGGCATGTGAAACCCGCATGTGGAGCATTCGTTTCTATGGGATGCTCACCAAGCTTCATTTCAGTCCTAGGCACTCAAAGGGCACTAAGCATAGAGTGTGAAAACTGAGTTTCCTTGAGAGCTGCTTGGAAGCCTGATGCTGTGTGAAGTTAGTGAGCCAAATGGAGTTGTTCTCATACAAGAACCACTCGGCTGAACCTTCTTCAATATGCCCTTCACCAACATGCAGTGTTTCCTTGATTGAATTAGCTCTCACACCAATATTTGCGTCTAGAGCCTTTGCATTGAGGGCTATATGAAAACGGCTGTGGCGCTGAAGTTGCCTGTGAATGTGGAGTTGGTGGCATGTGAAACCCGCATGTGGAGCATTCGTTTGTGTGGGATGCTCTACCTGGTTCATTCCTTGATAATGGACTCAAAGGGCACTAAGCATAGAGTGTGAAAACTGAGTTTCCTTGAGAGCTGCTTGGAAGCCTGATGATGTGTGAAGTTAGTGAGCCAAATGGAGTTGTTCTCCCACAAGAACCACTCGGCTGATCCTTCTTCTATATGCCCTTCACAACATGCACTGTTTCCTTGATTGAATTAGCTCTCACACCATTATTTGCGTCTAGAGCCTTTGCATTGAGGGCTATCTGAAAATGGCTGTGGCGCTGAAGTTGCCTGTGAATGTGGAGTTGGTGGCATGTGAAACCCGCATGTGGAGCATTCGTTTGTGTGTGATGCTCACCAAGCTTCATTTCAGTCCTAGGCACTCAAAGGGCACTAAGCATAGAGTGTGAAAACTGAGTTTCCTTGAGAGCTGCTTGGAAGCCTGATGGTGTGTGAAGTTAGTGAGCCAAATGGAGTTGTTCTCCCACAAGAACCACTTGGCTGATCCTTCTTCAATATGCCCTTCACCAACATGCAGTGTTTCCTTGATTGAATTAGCTCTCACACCAATATTTGCGTCTAGAGCCTTTGCATTGAGGGCTATCTGAAAACGGCTGTGGCGCTGAAGTTGCCTGAGAATGTGGAGTTGGTGGCATGTGAAACCCGCATGTGGAGCATTCGTTTGTGTGGGACGCTCAACAAGCTTCTTTTCAGTCCTAGGCACTCAAAGGGCACTAAGCATAGAGTGTGAAAACTGAGTTTCCTTGAGAGCTGCTTGGAAGCCTGATGGTGTGTGAAGTTAGTGAGCCAAATGGAGTTGTTCTCCCACAAGAACCACTCGGCTGACCCTTCTTCAATATGCCCTTCACTAACAGGCTGTGTTTCCTTGATTGAATTAGCTCTCACACCAATATTTGCGTCTAGAGCCTTTGCATTGAGGGCTATCTGAAAACGGCTGTGGCGCTGAAGTTGCCTGAGAATGTGGAGTTGGTGGTACGTGAAACCCGCATGTGGAGCATTCGTTTGTGTGGGATGCTCACCAAGCTTCATTTCAGTCCTAGGCACTCAAAGGGCACTAAGCATAGAGTGTGAAAACTGAGATTCCTTGAGAGCTGCTTGGAAGCCTGATGGTGTGTGAAGTTAGTGAGCCAAATGGAGTTGTTCTCCCACAAGAACCACTCGGCTGATCCTTCTTCAATATGCCCTTCACCAACATGCAGTGTTTCCTTGATTGAATTAGCTCTCACACCAACATTTGCGTCTAGAGCCTTTGCATTGAGGGCTATCTGAAAACGGCTGAGGCGCTGAAGTTGCCTGAGAATGTAGACTTCGTGGCATGTGAAACCTGCATGTGGAGCATTCGTTTGTGTGGGATGCTCTACCAGGTTCATTTCTAGATAATGCACTCAAAGGGCACTAAGCATAGAGTGTGAAAACTGAGTTTCCTTGAGAGCTGCTTGGAAGCCTGATGGTGTGTGAAGTTAGTGAGCCAAATGGAGTTGGTCTCCCACAAGAACCACTCGGCTGATCCTTCTTCAATATGCCCTTCACCAACATGCAGTGTTTCCTTGATTGAATTAGCTCTCACACCAATATTTGCGTCTAGAGCCTTTGCATTGAGGGCTATCTGAAAATGGCTGTGGCGCTGATGTTGCCTGTGAATGTGGAGTTGGTGGCATGTGAAACCCGCATGTGGAGCATTCGTTTGTGTGGGATGCTCACAATGCTTCATTTCAGTCCTAGGCACTCAAAGGGCACTAAGCATAGAGTGTGAAAACTGAGTTTCCTTGAGAGCTGCTTGGAAGCCTGATGGTGTGTGAAGTTAGTGAGCCAAATGGAGTTGTTCTCTCACAAGAACCACTCGGCTGATCCTTCTTCAATATGCCCTTCACCAACATGCAGTGTTTCCTTGATTGAATTAGCTCTCACACCAATATTTGCGTCTAGAGCCTTTGCATTGAGGGCTATCTGAAAATGGCTGTGGCGCTGAAGTTGCCTGTGAATGTGGAGTTGGTGGCATGTGAAATCTTCATGTGGAACATTCGTTAGTGTGGGATGCTCAACAAGCTTCTTTTCAGTCCTAGGCACTCAAAGGGCACTAAGCATAGAGTGTGAAAACTGAGTTTCCTTGAGAGCTGCTTGGAAGCCTGATGGTGTGTGAAGTTAGTGAGCCAAATGGAGTTGTTCTCCCACAAGAACCACTAGGCTGATCCTTCTTCAATATGCCCTTCACCAACATGCAGTGTTTCCTTGATTGAATTAGCTCTCACACCAATATTTGCGTCTAGGGCCTTTGCATTGAGGGTTATCTGAAAACGGCTGTGGCGCTGAAGTTGCCTGTGAATGTGGAGTTGGTGACATGTGAAACCTGCATGTGGAGCATTCGTTTGTGTGGGATGCTCAACAAGCTTCTTTTCAGTCCTAGGCACTCAAAGGGCACTAAGCATAGAGTGTGAAAACTGAGTTTCCTTGAGAGCTGCTTGGAAGCCTGATGGTGTGTGAAGTTAGTGAGCCAAATGGAGTTGTTCTCCCACAAGAACCACTCGGCTGATCCTTCTTCAATATGCCCTTCACCAACATGCAGTGTTTCCTTGATTGAATTAGCTCTCACACCAATATTTGGGTCTAAAGCCGTTGCACTGAGAGCTATCTGAAAACGGCTGTGGCGCTGAAGTTGCCTGAGAATGTGGAGTTGGTGGCATGTGAAACCCACATGTGGAGCATTCGTTTGTGTGGGATGCTCTACCTGGTTCATTCCTTGATAATGGACTCAAAGGGCACTAAGCATAGAGTGTGAAAACTGAGTTTCCTTGAGAGCTGCTTGGAAGCCTGATGGTGTGTGAAGTTAGTGAGCCAAATGGAGTTGTTCTCCCACAAGAACCACTCGGCTGATCCTTCTTCAATATGCCCTTCACCAACATGCAGTGTTTCCTTGATTGAATTAGCTCTCACACCAATATTTGGGTCTAGAGCCTTTGCATTGAGAGCTATCTGAAAACGGTTGTGGCGCTGAAGTTGCCTGAGAATGTGGAGTTGGTGTCATGTGAAACCCGCATGTGGAGCATTCGTTTGTGTGGGATGCTCTACCTGGTTCATTCCTTGATAATGGACTCAAAGGGCACTAAGCATAGAGTGTGAAAACTGAGTTTCCTTGAGAGCTGCTTGGAAGCCTGATGGTGTATGAAGTTAGTGAGCCAAATGGAGTTGTTCTCCCACAAGAACCACTCGGCTGATCCTTCTTCAATATGCACTTCACCAACATGCAGTGTTTCCTTGATTGAATTAGCTCTCACACCAATATTTGCGTCTAGAGCCTTTGCATTGAGGGCTATCTGAAAACGGCTGTGGCGCTGAAGTTGCCTGAGAATGTGGAGTTTGTGGCATGTGAAACCCGCATGTGGAGCATTCGTTTGTGTGGGATGCTCTACCAGGTTCAATCCTAGCTAATGCACTCAAAGGGCACTAAGCATAGAGTGTGAAAACTGAGTTTCCTTGAGAGCTGCATGGAAGCCTGATGCTGTGTGAAGTTAGTGAGCCAAATGGAGTTGTTCTCCCACAAGAACCACTCGGCTGATCCTTCTTCAATATGCCCTTCACCAACATGCAGTGTTTCCTTGATTGAATTAGCTCTCACACCAATATTTGCGTCTAGAGCCTTTGCATTGAGGGCTATCTGAAAACGGCTGTGGCGCTGAAGTTGCCTGTGAATGTGGAGTTGGTGGTACGTGAAACCCGCATGTGGAGCATTCGTTTGTGTGGGATGCTCTACCAAGTTTGTTGCTAGATAATTCACTCAAAGGGCACTAAACATAGAGTTTGAAAACAGAGTTTCCTTGAGAGCTGCTTGGAAGCCTGATGGTGTGTGAAGTTAGTGTGCCAAATGGAGTTGTTCTCCCACAAGAACCACTCGGCTGATCCTTCTTCAATATGCCCTTCACCAACATGCAGTGTTTCCTTGATTGAATTAGCTCTCACACAAATATTTGCGTGTAGGGCCTTTGCATTGAGGGCTATCTGAAAATGGCTGTGGCGCTGAAGTTGCCTGTGAATGTGGAGTTGGTGGCATGTGAAACCTGCATGTGGAGCATTCGTTTGTGTGGGATGCTCTACCAGGTTCATTCCTAGATAATGCACTCAAAGGGCACTAAGCATAGAGTGTGAAAACTGAGTTTCCTTGAGAGCTGCTTGGAAGCCTGATGGTGTGTGAAATTAGTGAGCCAAATGGAGTTGTTCTCCCAGAAGAACCACTCGGCTGTTCCTTCTTCAATATGCCCTTCACCAACATGCAGTGTTTCCTTGATTGAATTAGCTCTCACACCAATATTTGGGTCTAGAGCCTTTGCATTGAGAGCTATCTGAAAACGGCTGTGGCGCTGAAGTTGCCTGAGAATGTGGAGTTGGTGGCATGTGAAACCCACATGTGGAGCATTCGTTTGTGTCTGATACTCTACCTGGTTCATTCCTTGATAATGGACTCAAAGGGCACTAAGCATAGAGTGTGAAAACTGAGTTTCCTTGAGAGCTGCTTGGAAGCCTGATGGTGTGTGAAGTTAGTGAGCCAAATGGAGTTGTTCTCCCACAAGAACCACTCGGCTGATCCTTCTTCAATATGCCCTTCACCAACATGCAGGGTTTCCTTGATTGAATTAGCTTTCACACCAATATTTGCGTCTAGAGCCTTTGCATTGAGGGCTATCTGAAAACGGCTGTGGCGCTGAAGTTGCCTGAGAATGTGGAGTTGGTGGCATGTGAAACCCGCATGTGGAGCATTCGTTTGTGTGGGATACTCTACCAGGTTCATTCCCAGATAATGCACTCAAAGGGCACTAAGCATAGAGTGTGAAAACTGAGTTTCCTTGAGAGCTGCTTGGAAGCCTGATGGTGTGTGAAGTTAGTGAGCCAAATGGAGTTGTTCTCCCACAAGAACCACTCGGCTGATCCTTCCACAATATGCCCTTCACCAACATGCAGTGTTTCCTTGATTGAATTAGCTCTCACACCAATATTTGCATCTAGAGCCTTTCCATTGAGGGCTATCTGAAAACGGCTGTGGCGCTGAAGTTGCCTGTGAATGTGGAGTTGGTGGCATGTGAAACCCGCATGTGGAGCATTGGTTTGTGTGGGATGCTCATCAAGCTTCATTTCAGTCCTAGGCACTCAAAGGGCACTAAGCATAGAGTGTGAAAACTGAGTTTCCTTGAGAGCTCCTCTGAAGCCTGATGGTGTGTGAAGTTAGTGAGCCAAATGGAGTTGTTCTCCCACAAGAACCACTCGGCTGATCCTTCTTCAATATGCCCTTCACCAACATGCAGTGTTTCCTTGATTGAATTAGCTCTCACACCAATATTTGCGTCTAGAGCCTTTGCATTGAGGGCTATCTGAAAACGGCTGTGGCGCTGAAGTTGGCTGTGAATGTGGAGTTGGTGGCATGTGAAACCCGCATGTGGAGCATTCCTTTGTGTGGGATACTCTACCAGGTTCATTCCCAGATAATGCACTCAAAGGGCACTAAGCATAGAGTGTGAAAAGTGAGTGTCCTTGAGAGCTGCTTGGAAGCCTGATGGTGTGTGAAGTTAGTGAGCCAAATGGAGTTGTTCTCCCACAAGAACCACTCGGTTGCTTCTTCTTCAATATGCCCTTCACCAACATGCAGTGTTTCCTTGATTGAATTAGCTCTCACACCAATATTTGCGTCTAGAGCCTTTGCATTGAGGGCTATCTGAAAACGGCTGTGGTGCTGAAATTGTCTGTGAATGTGAAGTAGGTGGCATGTGAAACCCGCATGTGGAGCATTCGTTTGTGTGGGATGCTCTCCAAGCTTCTTTTCAGTCCTAGGCAATGAAAGGGTATTAAGCATAGAGTGTGAAAATTGAGTTTCCTTGAGAGCTGCTTGGAAGCCTGATGGTGTGTGAAGTTAGTGAGCCAAATGGAGTTGTTCTCCCACAAGAACCACTAGGCTGCTTCTTCTTCAATATGTCCTTCACCAACATGCAATATTTCCTTGATTGAATTAGCTCTCACACAAATATTTGCGTCTAGAGCCTTTGCATTGAGGGCTTTGTGAAAACGGCTTTGGCGCTGAAGTTGTCTGTGAATGTGGAGTTGGTGGCATGTGAAACCCGCATGTGGAGCATTCGTTTGTGTGGGATGATCAGCAAGCTTTTTTTGAGTCCTAGGCCCTCAAACGGCATTAAGCATAGAGTGTGAAAAGTGAGTTTCCTTGAGCTGCTTGGAAGCCTGATGGTGTGTGAAGTCAGTGAGCCAAATGGAGTTGTTCTCCCACAAGAACCACTCGGCTGATCCTTCTTCAATATGCCCTTCACCAACATGCAGTGTTTCCTTGATTGAATTAGCTCTCACACCAATATTTGCGTCTAGAGCCTTTGCATTGAGAGCTATCTGAAAACGGTTGTGGCGCTGAAGTTGCCTGAGAATGTGGAGTTGTTGGCATGTGAAACCCGCATGTGGAGCATTCGTTTGTGTGGGATGATCTACCTGGTTCAACCCTAGATAATGCACTCAAAGGGCACTAAGCATAGAGTGTGAAAACTGAGTTTCCTTGAGAGCTGCTTGGAAGCCTGATGGTGTGTGAAGTTAGTGAGCCAAATGGAGTTGTTCTCCCACAAGAACCACTCGGCTGATCCTTCTTCAATATGCCCTTCACCAACATGCAGTGTTTCCTTGATTGAATTAGCTCTCACACCAATATTTGCGTCTAGAGCCTTTGCATTGAGGGCTATCTGAAAACGGCTGTGGCACTGAAGTGGGTTGAGAACGTGGAGTTGGTGGCATGTGAAACCCGCATGTGGAGCATTCGTTTGTGTGGGATGCTCACCAAGCTTCATTTCAGTCCTAGGCACTCAAAGGGCACTAAGCATAGAGTGTGAAAATAGTTTCCTTGAGAGCTGCTTGGAAGCCTGATGGTGTGTGAAGTTGGTGAGCCAAATGCAGTTGTGCTCCCACAAGAACCACTCGGCTGATCCTTCTTCAATATGCCCTTCACCAACATGCAGGGTTTCCTTGATTCAATTAGCTTTCACACCAATATTTGCGTCTAGAGCCTTTGCATTGAGGGCTATCTGAAAACGGTTGTGGCGCTGAAGTTGGCTGAGAATGTGGAGTTGGTGGCATGTGAAACCCGCATGTGGAGCATTCGTTTGTGTGGGATACTCTACCAGGTTCATTCCTAGATAATGCAATCAAAAGGCACTAAGCATAGAGTGTGAAAATTGAGTTTCCTTGAGAGCTGCTTGGAAGCCTGATGGTGTGTGAAGTTAGTGAGCCAAATGGAGTTGTTCTCCCACAACAACCACTCGGCTGATCCTTCTTCAATATGCCCTTCACCAACATGCAGTGTTTTCTTGATTGAATTAGCTCTCACACCAATATTTGCGTCTAGAGCCTTTGCAATGAGGGCTATCTGAAAACGGCTGTGGCGCTGAAGTTGCCTGAGAATGTGGAGTTGGTTGCATGTGATACCCGCATGTGGAGCATTCGTTTGTGTGGGATGCTCTACCTGGTTCAATCCTAGATAATGGACTCAAAGGTCACTAAGCATAGAGTGTGAAAACTGAGTTTCCTTGAGAGCTGCTTGGAAGCCTGACGGTGTGTGAAGTTAGTGAGCCAAATGGAGTTGTTCTCCAACAAGAACCACTCGGCTGATCCTTCTTCAATATGCCCTTCACCAACATGCAGTGTTTCCTTGATTGAATTAGCTCTCACACCAATATTTGCGTCTAGAGCCTTTGCATTGAGAGCTATCTGAAAACGGCTGTGGCGCTGAAGTTGCCTGAGAATGTGGAGTTGTTGGCATGTGAAACCCGCATGTGGAGCATTCGTTTGTGTGGGATGATCTACCAGCTTCAACCCTAGATATTGCACTCAAAGGGCACTAAGCATAGAGTGTGAAAACTGAGTTTCCTTGAGAGCTGCTTGGAAGCCTGATGGTGTGTGAAGTTAGTGAGCCAAATGGAGTTGTTCTCCCACAAGAACCACTCGGCTGATCCTTCTTCAATATGCCCTTCACCAACATGCAGTGTTTCCTTGATTGAATTAGCTCTCACACAAATATTTGCGTCTAGAGCCTTTGCATTGAGGGCTATCTGAAAATGGCTGTGGCGCTGAAGTTGCCTGTGAATGTGGAGTTGGTGGCATGTGAAGCCCGCATGTGGAGCATTCGTTTGTGTGGGATGCTCTACCAGGTTCAATCCTAGATAATGGACTCAAAGGGCACTAAGCATAGAGTGTGAAAACTGAGTTTCCTTGAGAGCTGCTTGGAAGCCTGATGGTGTGTGAAGTTAGTGAGCCAAATGGAGTTGTTCTCCCACAAGAACCACTCGGCTGATCCTTCTTCAATATGCCCTTCACCAACATGCAGTGTTTCCTTGATTGAATTAGCTCTCACACCAATATTTGCGTCTAGAGCCTTTGCATTGAGGGCTATCTGAAAACGGCTGTGGCGCTGAAGTTGCCTGTGAATGTGGAGTTGGTGGCATGTGAAACCCGCATGTGGAGCATTCGTTTGTGTGTGATGCTCTCCAAGATTCATTTCAGTCCTAGGCACTCAAAGGGCACTAAGCATAGAGTGTGAAAACAGTTTCCTTGAGAGCTGCTTGGAAGCCTGATGGTGTGTGAAGTTGGTGAGCCAAATGCAGTTGTGCTCCCACAAGAACCACTCGGCTGATCCTTCTTCAATATGCCCTTCACCAACATGCAGTGTTTCCTTGATTGAATTAGCTCTCACACCAATATTTGCGTCTAGAGCCTTTGCATTGAGGGCTATCTGAAAACGGCTGTGGCGCTGAAGTTGGCTGTGAATGTGGAGTTGGTGGCATGTGAAACCCGCATGTGGAGCATTCGTTTGTGTGGGATACTCTACCAGGTTCATTCCCAGATAATGCAATCAAAAGGCACTAAGCATAGAGTGTGAAAATTGAGTTTCCTTGAGAGCTGCTTGGAAGCCTGATGGTGTGTGAAGTTAGTGAGCCAAATGGAGTTGTTCTCCCACAAGAACCACTCGGCTGATCCTTCTTCAATATGCCCTTCACCAACATGCAGTGTTTCCTTGATTGAATTAGCTCTCACACCAATATTTGCGTCTAGAGCCTTTGCATTGAGAGCTATCTGAAAACGGTTGTGGCGCTGAAGTTGCCTGAGAATGTGGAGTTGTTGGCATGTGAAACCCGCATGTGGAGCATTCGTTTGTGTGGGATGATCTACCAGCTTCAACCCTAGATATTGCACTCAAAGGGCACTAAGCATAGAGTGTGAAAACTGAGTTTCCTTGAGAGCTGCTTGGAAGCCTGATGGTGTGTGAAGTTAGTGAGCCAAATGGAGTTGTTCTCCCACAAGAACCCCTCTGCTGATCCTTCTTCAATATGCCCTTCACCAACATGCAGTATTTCTTTGATTCAATCAGCTCTCACACCAATATTTGCGTGTAGAGCCTTTGCATTGAGGGCTATCTGAAAACGGCTGTGGCGCTGAAGTTGGCTGTGAATGTGGAGTTGGTGGCATGTGAAACCCGCATGTGGAGCATTCGTTTGTGTGGGATACTCTACCAGGTTCATTCCCAGATAATGCAATCTAAAGGCACTAAGCATAGAGTGTGAAAATTGAGTTTCCTTGAGAGCTGCTTGGAAGCCTGATGGTGTGTGAAGTTAGTGAGCCAAATGGAGTTGTTCTCCCACAAGAACCACTTGGCTGATCCTTCTTCAATATGCCCTTCACCAACATGCAGTGTTTCCTTGATTGAATTAGCTCTCACACCAATATTTGCGTCTAGAGCCTTTGCATTGAGAGCTATCTGAAAACGGTTGTGGCGCTGAAGTTGCCTGAGAATGTGGAGTTGTTGGCATGTGAAACCCGCATGTGGAGCATTCGTTTGTGTGGGATGATCTACCAGCTTCAACCCTAGATATTGCACTCAAAGGGCACTAAGCATAGAGTGTGAAAACTGAGTTTCCTTGAGAGCTGCTTGGAAGCCTGATGGTGTGTGAAGTTAGTGAGCCAAATGGAGTTGTTCTCCCACAAGAACCACTCGCCTGATCCTTCTTCAATATGCCCTTCACCAACATGCAGTGTTTCCTTGATTGAATTAGCTCTCACACCAATATTTGCGTCTAGAGCCTTTGCATTGAGGGCTATCTGAAAACGGCTGTGGCACTGAAGTGGGTTGAGAACGTGGAGTTGGTGGCATGTGAAACCCGCATGTGGAGCATTCGTTTGTGTGGGATGCTCACCAAGCTTCATTTCAGTCCTAGGCACTCAAAGGGCACTAAGCATAGAGTGTGAAAACTGAGTTTCCTTGAGAGCTGCTTGGAAGCCTGATGGTGTGTGAAGTTAGTGAGCCAAATGGAGTTGTTCTCCCACAAGAACCACTCGGCTGTTCCTTCTTCAATACGCCCTTCACCAACATGCAGTGTTTCCTTGATTGAATTAGCTCTCACACCAATATTTGCGTCTAGAGCCTTTGCATTGAGGGCTATCTGAAAATGGCTGTGGCGCTGAAGTTGCCTGTGAATGTGGAGTTGGTGGCATGTGAAGCCCGCATGTGGAGCATTCGTTTGTGTGGGATGCTCTACCAGGTTCAATCCTAGATAATGGACTCAAAGGGCACTAAGCATAGAGTGTGAAAACTGAGTTTCCTTGAGAGCTGCTTGGAAGCCTGATGGTGTGTGAAGTTAGTGAGCCAAATGGAGTTGTTCTCCCACAAGAACCACTCGGCTGATCCTTCTTCAATATGCCCTTCACCAACATGCAGTGTTTCCTTGATTGAATTAGCTCTCACACCAATATTTGCGTCTAGAGCCTTTGCATTGAGGGCTATCTGAAAACGGCTGTGGCGCTGAAGTTGGCTGTGAATGTGGAGTTGGTGGCATGTGAAACCCGCATGTGGAGCATTCGTTTGTGTGTGATGCTCTCCAAGATTCATTTCAGTCCTAGGCACTCAAAGGGCACTAAGCATAGAGTGTGAAAACTGAGTTTCCTTGAGAGCTGCTTGGAAGCCTGATGGTGTGTGAAGTTAGTGAGCCAAATGGAGTTGTTCTCCCACAAGAACCACTCGCCTGATCCTTCTTCAATATGCCCTTCACCAACATGCAGTGTTTCCTTGATTGAATTAGCTCTCACACAAATATTTGCGTCTAGAGCCTTTGCATTGAGGGCTATCTGAAAATGGCTGTGGCGCTAAAGTTGCCTGTGAATGTGGAGTTGGTGGCACGTGAAACCCGCATGTGGAGCATTCGTTTGTGTGGGATACTCTACCAAGTTTGTTCCTAGATAATTCACACAAAGGGCACTAAGCATAGAGTGTGAAAACAGTTTCCTTGAGAGCTGCTTGGAAGCCTGATGGTGTGTGAAGTTGGTGAGCCAAATGCAGTTGTGCTCCCACAAGAACCACTCGGCTGATCCTTCTTCAATATGCCCTTCACCAACATGCAGGGTTTCCTTGATTCAATTAGCTTTCACACCAATATTTGCGTCTAGAGCCTTTGCATTGAGGGCTATCTGAAAACGGTTGTGGCGCTGAAGTTGGCTGTGAATGTGGAGTTGGTGGCATGTGAAACCCGCATGTGGAGCATTCGTTTGTGTGGGATACTCTACCAGGTTCATTCCCAGATAATGCAATCAAAAGGCACTAAGCATAGAGTGTGAAAATTGAGTTTCCTTGAGAGCTGCTTGGAAGCCTGATGGTGTGTGAAGTTAGTGAGCCAAATGGAGTTGTTCTCCCACAAGAACCACTCGGCTGATCCTTCTTCAATATGCCCTTCACCAACATGCAGTGTTTTCTTGATTGAATTAGCTCTCACACCAATATTTGCGTCTAGAGCCTTTGCATTGAGGGCTATCTGAAAACGGCTGTGGCGCTGAAGTTGCCTGAGAATGTGGAGTTGGTGTCATGTGAAACCTGCATGTGGAGCATTCGTTTGTGTGGGATGCTCACCAAGCTTCATTTCAGTCCTAGGCACTCAAAGGGCACTAAGCATAGAGTGTGAAAACTGAGTTTTCTTGAGAGCTGCTTGGAAGCCTGATGGTGTGTGAAGTTAGTGAGCCAAATGGAGTTGTTCTCCCACAAGAACCACTCGGCTGATCCTTCTTCAATATGCCCTTCACCAACATGAAGTGTTTCCTTGATTGAATTAGGTCTCACACCAATATTTGCGTGTAGAGCCTTTGCATTGAGGGCTATCTGAAAACGGCTGTGGCGCTGAAGTTGCCTGTGAATGTGGAGTTGGTGGCATGTGAAACCCGCATGTGGAGCATTCGTTTGTGTGGGATGCTCTACCAGGTTCATTTCAGTCCTAGGCACTCAAAGGGCACAAAGCAAAGAGTGTGAAAACTGAGTTTCCTTGAGAGCTGCTTGGAAGCCTGATGGTGTGTGAAGTTAGTGAGCCAAATGGAGTTGTTCTCCCACAAGAACCACTCGGCTGATCCTTCTTCAATATGCCTTCACCAACATGCAGTGTTTCCTTGATTGAATTAGCTCTCACACCAATATTTGCGTCTAGAGCCTTTGCATTGAGGGCTATCTGAAAACGGCTGTGGCGCTGAAGTTGCCTGTGAATGTGGAGTTGGTTGCATGTGAAACCCGCATGTGGAGCATTCGTTTGTGTGGGATGCTCTACCACGTTCATTTCAGTCCTAGGCACTCAAAGGGCACTAAGCATAGAGTGTGAAAACTGAGTTTCTTTGAGAGCTGCTTGGAAGCCTGATGGTGTGTGAAGTTAGTGAGCCAAATGGAGTTGTTCTCCCACAGGAACCACTCGGCTGATCCTTCTTCAATATGCCCTTCACCAACATGCAGTGTTTCCTTGATTGAATTAGCTCTCACACCAATATTTGCGTCTAGAGCCTTTGCATTGAGGGCTATCTGAAAACGGCTGTGGCGCTGAAGTTGCCTGAGAATGTGGAGTTGGTGGCATGTGAAATCCGCATGTGGAGCATTCGTTTGTGTGGGATGCTCACCAAGCTTCATTTCAGTCCCGGGCTCTCAAAGGGCACTAAGCATAGAGTGTGAAAACTGAGTTTTCTTGAGAGCTGCTTGGAAGCCTGATGGTGTGTGAAGTTAGTGAGCCAAATGGAGTTGTTCTCCCACAAGAACCACTCGGCTGATCCTTCTTCAATATGCCCTTCACCAACATGCAGTGTTTCCTTGATTGAATTAGCTCTCACACCAATATTTGCGTCTAGATCCTTTACATTGAGGGCTATCTGAAAATGGCTGTGGCGCTGAAGTTGCCTGTGAATGTGGAGTTGGTGGCATGTGAAACCCGCATGTGGAGCATTCGTTTGTGTGGGATGCTCTACCAGGTTCATTCCTAGATAATGCACTCAAATGGCACTAAGCCTAGAGTGTGAAAACTGAGTTTCCTTGAGAGCTCCTCTGAAGCCTGACGGTGTGTGAAGTTAGTGAGCCAAATGGAGTTGTTCTCCCACAAGAACCCCTCGGCTGATCCTTCTTCAATATGCCTTTCACCAACATGCAGTGTTTAATTGATTGAATTAGCTCTCACACAAATATTTGCATCTAGAGCCTTTCCATTGAGGGCTATCCGAAAACGGCTGTGGCGCTGAAGTTGTCTGTGAATGTGGAGTTGGTGGCATGTGAAACCCGCATGTGGAGCATTGGTTTGTGTGGGATGCTCATCAAGCTTCATTTCAGTCCTAGGCACTCAAAGGGCACTAAGCATAGAGTGTGAAAACTGAGTTTCTTTGAGAGCTCCTCTGAAGCCTGATGGTGTGTGAAGTTAGTGAGCCAAATGGAGTTGTTCTCCCACAAGAACCACTCGGCTGATCCTTCTTCAATATGCCCTTCACCAACATGCAGTGTTTCCTTGATTGAATTAGCTCTCACACCAATATTTGCGTCTAGAGCCTTTGCATTGAGGGCTATCTGAAAACGGCTGTGGCGCTGAAGTTGCCTGTGAATGTGGAGTTGGTGGCATGTGAAACCCGCATGTGGAGCATTCGTTTTTGTGGGATGCTCACCAAGCTTCATTTCAGTCCTAGGCACTCAAAGGGCACTAAGCATAGAGTGTGAAAACTGAGTTTCCTTGAGAGCTGCTTGGAAGCCTGATGGTGTGTGAAGTTAGTGAGCCAAATGGAGTTGTTCTCCCACAAGAACCACTCGGCTGATCCTTCTTCAATATGCCCTTCACCAACATGCAGTGTTTCCTTGATTGAATCAGCTCTCACGCCAATATTTGCGTCTAGAGCCTTTGCATTGAGGGCTATCTGAAAACGGCTGTGGCGCTGAAGTTGTCTGAGAATGTGGAGTTGGTGGCATGTGAAACCCGCATGTGGAGCATTCGTGTGTGTGGGATGCTCTACCAGGTTCATTCCTAGATAATGCACTCAAAGGGCACTAAGCATAGAGTGTGAAAATTGAGTTTCCTTGAGAGCTGCTTAGAAGCCTGATGGTGTGTGAAGTTAGTGAGCCAAATGGAGTTGTTCTCCCACAAGAACCACTCGGCTGATCCTTCTTCAATATGCCCTTCACCCACATGCAGTGTTTCTTTGATTCAATCAGCTCTCACACCAATATTTGCGTGTAGAGCCTTTGCATTGAGGGCTATCTGAAAACGGCTGTGGCGTTGAAGTTGCCTGAGAATGTGGAGTTGGTGGCATGTGAAACCCGCATGTGGAGCATTCGTTTGTGTGGGATGCTCACCAAGCTTCATTTCAGTCCTAGGCACTCAAAGGGCACTAAGCATAGAGTGTGAAAACTGAGGTTCCTAGAGAGCTCCTCTGAAGCCTGATGGTGTGTGAAGTTAGTGAGCCAAATGGAGTTGTTCTCCCACAAGAACCCCTCGGCTGATCCTTCTTCAATATGCCTTTCACCAACATGCAGTGTTTCCTTGATTGAATTAGCTCTCACACCAATATTTGCATCTAGAGCCTTTGCATTGAGGGCTATCTGAAAACGGCTGTGGCGCTGAAGTTGCCTGAGAATGTGGAGTTGGTGGCATGTGAAACCCGCATGTGGAGCATTCGTTTGTGTGTGATGCTCTACCAGGTTCATTCCTATATAATGCACTCAAAGGGCACTAAGCATAGAGTGTGAAAACTGAGTTTTCTTGAGAGCTGCTTGGAAGCCTGATGGTGTGTGAAGTTAGTGAGCCAAATGGAGTTGTTCTCCCACAAGAACCACTCGGCTGATCCTTCTTCACTATGCCTTTCACCAACAGGCTGTGTTTCCTTGATTGAATTAGCTCTCACACCAATATTTGCGTCTAGAGCCTTTGCATTGAGGGCTATCTGAAAACGGCTGTGGCGCTGAAGTTGCCTGAGAATGTGGAGTTGGTGGCATGTGAAACCCGCATGTGGAGCATTCGTTTGTGTGGGATGCTCACCAAGCTTCATTTCAGTCCTAGGCACTCAAAGGGCACTAAGCATAGAGTGTGAAAACTGAGTTTTCTTGAGAGCTGCTTGGAAGCCTGATGGTGTGTGAAGTCAGTGAGCCAAATGGAGTTGTTCTCCCACAAGAACCACTCGGCTGATCCTTCTTCAATATGCCCTTCACCAACATGCAGTGTTTCCTTGATTGAATCAGCTCTCACACCAATATTTGCGTGTAGAGCCTTTGCATTGAGGGCTATCTGAAAACGGCTGTGGCGCTGAAGTTGCCTGTGAATGTGGAGTTGGTGGCATGTGAAACCCGCATGTGGAGCATTTGTTTGCGTGGGATGCTCACCAAGCTTCATTTCAGTCCTAGGCACTCAAAGGGCACTAAGCATAGAGTGTGAAAACTGAGTTTCCTTGAGAGCTCCTCTGAAGCCTGATGGTGTGTGAAGTTAGTGAGCCAAATGGAGTTGTTCTCCCACAAGAACCACTCGGCTGATCCTTCTTCAATATGCCCTTCACCAACATGCAGTGTTTCCTTGATTAAATCAGCTCTCACGCCAATATTTGCGTCTAGAGCCTTTGCATTGAGGGCTATCTGAAAATGGCTGTGGCGCTGAAGTTGCCTCTGAATGTGGAGAAGGTGGCATGTGAAACCCGCATGTGGAGCATTCGTTTGTGTGGGATGCTCTACCAGGTTCATTCCTAGATAATGCACTCAAAGGGCACTAAGCATAGAGTGTGAAAACTGAGTTTCCTTGAGAGCTGCTTGGAAGCCTGATGGTGTGTAAAGTTAGTGAGCCAAATGGAGTTGTTCTCCCACAAGAACCACTCGGCTGATCCTTCTTCAATATGCCCTTCACCAACAGGCTGTGTTTCCTTGATTGAATTAGCTCTCACGCCAATATTTGCGTCTAGAGCCTTTGCATTGAGGGCTATCTGAAAACGGCTGTGGCGCTGAAGTTGCCTGTGAATGTGGAGTTGGTGGCAACTGAAACCCGCATGTGGAGCATTCGTTTGTGTGGGATGCTCTACCAGGTTCATTCCTAGATAATGCACTCAAAGGGCACTAAGCATAGAGTGTGAAAACTGAGTTTTCTTGAGAGCTGCTTGGAAGCCTGATGGTGTGTGAAGTTAGTGAGCCAAATGGAGTTGTTCTCCCACAAGAACCACTCGGCTGATCCTTCTTCAATATGCCCTTCACCAACATGCAGTGTTTCCTTGATTGAATTAGCTCTCACACCAATATTTGCGTCTAGAGCCTTTGCATTGAGGGCTATCTGAAAACGGCTGTGGCGCTGAAGTTGCCTGTGAATGTGGAGTTGGTGGCATGTGAAACCCGCATGTGGAGCATTCGTTTTTGTGGGATGCTCACCAAGCTTCATTTCAGTCCTAGGCACTCAAAGGGCACTAAGCATAGAGTGTGAAAACTGAGTTTCCTTGAGAGCTGCTTGGAAGCCTGATGGTGTGTGAAGTTAGTGAGCCAAATGGAGTTGTTCTCCCACTAGAACCACTCGGCTGATCCTTCTTCAATATGCCCTTCACCAACATGCAGTGTTTCCTTGATTGAATTAGCTCTCACGCCAATATTTGCGTCTAGAGCCTTTGCATTGAGGGCTATCTGAAAACGGCTGTGGCGCTGAAGTTGGCTGTGAATGTGGAGTTGGTGGCATGTGAAACCCGCATGTGGAGCATTCGTGTGTGTGGGATGCTCTACCAGGTTCATTCCTAGATAATGCACTCAAAGGGCACTAAGCATAGAGTGTGAAAATTGAGTTTCCTTGAGAGCTGCTTAGAAGCCTGATGGTGTGTGAAGTTAGTGAGCCAAATGGAGTTGTTCTCCCACAAGAACCACTCGGCTGATCCTTCTTCAATATGCCCTTCACCCACATGCAGTGTTTCTTTGATTCAATCAGCTCTCACACCAATATTTGCGTGTAGAGCCTTTGCATTGAGGGCTATCTGAAAACGGCTGTGGCGTTGAAGTTGCCTGAGAATGTGGAGTTGGTGGCATGTGAAACCCGCATGTGGAGCATTCGTTTGTGTGGGATGCTCACCAAGCTTCATTTCAGTCCTAGGCACTCAAAGGGCACTAAGCATAGAGTGTGAAAACTGAGGTTCCTAGAGAGCTCCTCTGAAGCCTGATGGTGTGTGAAGTTAGTGAGCCAAATGGAGTTGTTCTCCCACAAGAACCCCTCGGCTGATCCTTCTTCAATATGCCTTTCACCAACATGCAGTGTTTCCTTGATTGAATTAGCTCTCACACCAATATTTGCATCTAGAGCCTTTGCATTGAGGGCTATCTGAAAACGGCTGTGGCGCTGAAGTTGCCTGAGAATGTGGAGTTGGTGGCATGTGAAACCCGCATGTGGAGCATTCGTTTGTGTGGGATGCTCTACCAGGTTCATTCCTATATAATGCACTCAAAGGGCACTAAGCATAGAGTGTGAAAACTGAGTTTTCTTAAGAGCTGCTTGGAAGCCTGATGGTGTGTGAAGTTAGTGAGCCAAATGGAGTTGTTCTCCCACAAGAACCACTCGGCTGATCCTTCTTCACTATGCCTTTCACCAACAGGCTGTGTTTCCTTGATTGAATTAGCTCTCACACCAATATTTGCGTCTAGAGCCTTTGCATTGAGGGCTATCTGAAAACGGCTGTGGCGCTGAAGTTGCCTGAGAATGTGGAGTTGGTGGCATGTGAAACCCGCATGTGGAGCATTCGTTTGTGTGGGATGCTCACCAAGCTTCATTTCAGTCCTAGGCACTCAAAGGGCACTAAGCATAGAGTGTGAAAACTGAGTTTTCTTGAGAGCTGCTTGGAAGCCTGATGGTGTGTGAAGTCAGTGAGCCAAATGGAGTTGTTCTCCCACAAGAACCACTCGGCTGATCCTTCTTCAATATGCCCTTCACCAACATGCAGTGTTTCCTTGATTGAATCAGCTCTCACACCAATATTTGCGTGTAGAGCCTTTGCATTGAGGGCTATCTGAAAACGGCTGTGGCGCTGAAGTTGCCTGTGAATGTGGAGTTGGTGTCATGTGAAACCCGCATGTGGAGCATTTGTTTGCGTGGGATGCTCACCAAGCTTCATTTCAGTCCTAGGCACTCAAAGGGCACTAAGCATAGAGTGTGAAAACTGAGTTTCCTTGAGAGCTCCTCTGAAGCCTGATGGTGTGTGAAGTTAGTGAGCCAAATGGAGTTGTTCTCCCACAAGAACCACTCGGCTGATCCTTCTTCAATATGCCCTTCACCAACATGCAGTGTTTCCTTGATTAAATCAGCTCTCACGCCAATATTTGCGTCTAGAGCCTTTGCATTGAGGGCTATCTGAAAACGGCTGTGGCGCTGAAGTTGCCTGCGAAAGTGGAGTTGGTGGCATGTGAAAACCGCATGTGGAGCATTCGTTTGTGTGGGATGCTCTACCAGGTTCATTTCTAGATAATGCACTCAAAGGGCACTAAGCATAGAGTGTGAAAACTGAGTTTCCTAGAGAGCTCCTCTGAAGCCTGATGGTGTGTGAAGTTAGTGAGCCAAATGGAGTTGTTCTCCCACAAGAACCCCTCTGCTGATCCTTCTTCAATATGCCCTTCACCAACATGCAGTATTTCTTTGATTCAATCAGCTCTCACACCAATATTTGCGTGTAGAGCCTTTGCATTGAGGGCTATCTGAAAACGGCTGTGGCGCTGAAGTTGCCTGTGAATGTGGAGTTGGTGGCATGTGAAACCCGCATGTGGAGCATTCGTTTGTGTGGGATGCTCATCAAGCTTCATTTCAGTCCTAGGCACTCAAAGGGCACTAAGCATAGAGTGTGAAAACTGAGTTTCCTTGAGAGCTGCTTGGAAGCCTGATGGTGTGTGAAGTTAGTGAGCCAAATGGAGTTGTTCTCCCACAAGAACCACTCGGCTGATCCTTCTTCAATATGCCCTTCATCAACATGCAGTGTTTCCTTGATTGAATTAGCTCTCACACCAATATTTGCGTCTAGATCCTTTGCATTGAGGGCTATCTGAAAATGGCTGTGGCGCTGAAGTTGCCTGTGAATGTGGAGTTGGTGTCATGTGAAACCCGCATGTGGAGCATTCGTTTGTTTGGGATGCTCACCAAGCTTCATTTCAGTCCTAGGCACTCAAAGGGCACTAAGCATAGAGTGTGTAAACTGAGTTTCCTTGAGAGCTGCTTGGAAGCCTGATGGTGTGTGAAGTTATTGAGCCAAATGGAGTTGTTCTCCCACAAGAACCACTCGGCTGATCCTTCTTCAATATGCCCTTCACCAACATGCAGTGTTTCCTTGATTGAATTAGCTCTCACACCAATATTTGCAACTAGAGCCTTTGCATTGAGGGCTATCTGAAAACGGCTGTGGCGCTGAAGTTGCCTCTGAATGTGGAGAAGGTGGCATGTGAAACCCGCATGTGGAGCATTCGTTTGTGTGGGATGCTCTACCAGGTTCATTCCTAGATAATGCACTCAAAGGGCACTAAGCATAGAGTGTGAAAACTGAGTTTCCTTGAGAGCTGCTTGGAAGCCTGATGGTGTGTGAAGTTAGTGAGCCAAATGGAGTTGTTCTCCCACAAGAACCACTCGGCTGATCCTTCTTCAATATGCCCTTCACCAACAGGCTGTGTTTCCTTGATTGAATTAGCTCTCACATCAATATTTGCGTCTAGAGCCTTTGCATTGAGGGCTATCTGAAAACGGCTGTGGCGCTGAAGTTGCCTGTGAATGTGGAGTTGGTGGCAACTGAAACCCGCATGTGGAGCATTCGTTTGTGTGGGATGCTCTACCAGGTTCATTCCTAGATAATGCACTCAAAGGGCACTAAGCATAGAGTGTGAAAACTGAGTTTTCTTGAGAGCTGCTTGGAAGCCTGATGGTGTGTGAAGTTAGTGAGCCAAATGGAGTTGTTCTCCCACAAGAACCACTCGGCTGATCCTTCTTCAATATGCCCTTCACCAACATGCAGTGTTTCCTTGATTGAATTAGCTCTCACACCAATATTTGCGTCTAGAGCCTTTGCATTGAGGGCTATCTGAAAACGGCTGTGGCGCTGAAGTTGCCTGAGAATGTGGAGTTGGTGGCATGTGAAACCCGCATGTGGAGCATTCGTTTGTGTGGGATGCTCACCAAGCTTCATTTCAGTCCTAGGCACTCAAAGGGCACTAAGCATAGAGTGTGAAAACTGAGTTTTCTTGAGAGCTGCTTGGAAGCCTGATGGTGTGTGAAGTTAGTGAGCCAAATGGAGTTGTCCTCCCACAAGAACCACTCGGCTGATCCTTCTTCAATATGCCCTTCACCAACATGAAGTGTTTCCTTGATTGAATTAGCTCTCACACCAATATTTGCGTCTAGAGCCTTTGCATTGAGGGCTATCTGAAAACGGCGGTGGCGCTGAAGTTGGCTGTGAATGTGGAGTTGGTGGCATGTGAAACCCGCATGTGGAGCATTCGTTTGTGTGGGATGCTCTACCAGGTTCATTTCAGTCCTAGGCACTCAAAGGGCACAAAGCAAAGAGTGTGAAAACTGAGTTTCCTTGAGAGCTGCTTGGAAGCCTGATGGTGTGTGAAGTTATTGAGCCAAATGGAGTTGTTCTCCCACAAGAACCACTCGGCTGATCCTTCTTCAATATGCCTTCACCAACATGCAGTGTTTCCTTGATTGAATTAGCTCTCACACCAATATTTGCGTCTAGAGCCTTTGCATTGAGGGCTATCTGAAAACGGCTGTGGCGCTGAAGTTGTCTGTGAATGTGGAGTTGGTGGCATGTGAAACCCGCATGTGGAGCATTCGTTTGTGTGGGATGCTCTACCACGTTCATTTCAGTCCAAGGCACTCAAAGGGCACTAAGCAAAGAGTGTGAAAACTGAGTTTCTTTGAGAGCTGCTTGGAAGCCTGATGGTGTGTGAAGTTAGTGAGCCAAATGGAGTTGTTCTCCCACAAGAACCACTCGGCTGATCCTTCTTCAATATGCCCTTCACCAACATGCAGTGTTTCCTTGATTGAATTAGCTCTCACACCAATATTTGCGTGTAGAGCCTTTGCATTGAGGGCTATCTGAAAACGGCTGTGGCGCTGAAGTTGCCTGAGAATGTGGAGTTGGTGGCATGTGAAACCCGCATGTGGAGCATTCGTTTGTGTGGGATGCTCACCAAGCTTCATTTCAGTCCTAGGCTCTCAAAGGGCACTAAGCATAGAGTGTGAAAACTGAGTTTTCTTGAGAGCTGCTTGGAAGCCTGATGGTGTGTGAAGTTAGTGAGCCAAATGGAGTTGTTCTCCCACAAGAACCACTCGGCTGATCCTTCCACAATATGCCCTTCACCAACATGCAGTGTTTCCTTGATTGAATCAGCTCTCACGCCAATATTTGCGTCTAGAGCCTTTGCATTGAGGGCTATCTGAAAACGGCTGTGGCGCTGAAGTTGCCTGCGAATGTGGAGTTGGTGGCATGTGAAAACCGCATGTGGAGCATTCGTTTGTGTGGGATGCTCTACCAGGTTCATTTCTAGATAATGCACTCAAAGGGCACTAAGCATAGAGTGTGAAAACTGAGTTTCCTAGAGAGCTCCTCTGAAGCCTGATGGTGTGTGAAGTTAGTGAGCCAAATGGAGTTGTTCTCCCACAAGAACCCCTCTGCTGATCCTTCTTCAATATGCCCTTCACCAACATGCAGTATTTCTTTGATTCAATCAGCTCTCACACCAATATTTGCGTGTAGAGCCTTTGCATTGAGGGCTATCTGAAAACGGCTGTGGCGCTGAAGTTGCCTGTGAATGTGGAGTTGGTGGCATGTGAAACCCGCATGTGGAGCATTCGTTTGTGTGGGATGCTCATCAAGCTTCATTTCAGTCCTAGGCACTCAAAGGGCACTAAGCATAGAGTGTGAAAACTGAGTTTCCTTGAGAGCTCCTCTGAAGCCTGATGGTGTGTGAAGTTAGTGAGCCAAATGGAGTTGTTCTCCCACAAGAACCACTCGGCTGATCCTTCTTCAATATGCCCTTCACCAACATGCAGTGTTTCCTTGATTAAATCAGCTCTCACGCCAATATTTGCGTCTAGAGCCTTTGCATTGAGGGCTATCTGAAAACGGCTGTGGCGCTGAAGTTGCCTGCGAATGTGGAGTTGGTGGCATGTGAAAACCGCGTGTGGAGCATTCGTTTGTGTGGGATGCTCTACCAGGTTCATTTCTAGATAATGCACTCAAAGGGCACTAAGCATAGAGTGTGAAAACTGAGTTTCCTAGAGAGCTCCTCTGAAGCCTGATGGTGTGTGAAGTTAGTGAGCCAAATGGAGTTGTTCTCCCACAAGAACCCCTCTGCTGATCCTTCTTCAATATGCCCTTCACCAACATGCAGTATTTCTTTGATTCAATCAGCTCTCACACCAATATTTGCGTGTAGAGCCTTTGCATTGAGGGCTATCTGAAAACGGCTGTGGCGCTGAAGTTGCCTGTGAATGTGGAGTTGGTGGCATGTGAAACCCGCATGTGGAGCATTCGTTTGTGTGGGATGCTCATCAAGCTTCATTTCAGTCCTAGGCACTCAAAGGGCACTAAGCATAGAGTGTGAAAACTGAGTTTCCTTGAGAGCTGCTTGGAAGCCTGATGGTGTGTGAAGTTAGTGAGCCAAATGGAGTTGTTCTCCCACAAGAACCACTCGGCTGATCCTTCTTCAATATGCCCTTCACCAACATGCAGTGTTTCCTTGATTGAATTAGCTCTCACACCAATATTTGCGTCTAGATCCTTTGCATTGAGGGCTATCTGAAAATGGCTGTGGCGCTGAAGTTGCCTGTGAATGTGGAGTTGGTGTCATGTGAAACCCGCATGTGGAGCATTCGTTTGTGTGGGATGCTCACCAAGCTTCATTTCAGTCCTAGGCACTCAAAGGGCACTAAGCATAGAGTGTGAAAACTGAGTTTCCTTGAGAGCTGCTTGGAAGCCTGATGGTGTGTGAAGTTAGTGAGCCAAATGGAGTTGTTCTCCCACAAGAACCACTCGGCTGATCCTTCTTCAATATGCCCTTCACCAACAGGCTGTGTTTCCTTGATTGAATTAGCTCTCACATCAATATTTGCGTCTAGAGCCTTTGCATTGAGGGCTATCTGAAAACGGCTGTGGCGCTGAAGTTGCCTGTGAATGTGGAGTTGGTGGCAACTGAAACCCGCATGTGGAGCATTCGTTTGTGTGGGATGCTCTACCAGGTTCATTCCTAGATAATGCACTCAAAGGGCACTAAGCATAGAGTGTGAAAACTGAGTTTTCTTGAGAGCTGCTTGGAAGCCTGATGGTGTGTGAAGTTAGTGAGCCAAATGGAGTTGTTCTCCCACAAGAACCACTCGGCTGATCCTTCTTCAATATGCCCTTCACCAACATGCAGTGTTTCCTTGATTGAATTAGCTCTCACACCAATATTTGCGTCTAGAGCCTTTGCATTGAGGGCTATCTGAAAACGGCTGTGGCGCTGAAGTTGCCTGAGAATGTGGAGTTGGTGGCATGTGAAACCCGCATGTGGAGCATTCGTTTGTGTGGGATGCTCACCAAGCTTCATTTCAGTCCTAGGCACTCAAAGGGCACTAAGCATAGAGTGTGAAAACTGAGTTTTCTTGAGAGCTGCTTGGAAGCCTGATGGTGTGTGAAGTTAGTGAGCCAAATGGAGTTGTCCTCCCACAAGAACCACTCGGCTGATCCTTCTTCAATATGCCCTTCACCAACATGAAGTGTTTCCTTGATTGAATTAGCTCTCACACCAATATTTGCGTCTAGAGCCTTTGCATTGAGGGCTATCTGAAAACGGCTGTGGCGCTGAAGTTGGCTGTGAATGTGGAGTTGGTGGCATGTGAAACCCGCATGTGGAGCATTCGTTTGTGTGGGATGCTCTACCAGGTTCATTTCAGTCCTAGGCACTCAAAGGGCACAAAGCAAAGAGTGTGAAAACTGAGTTTCCTTGAGAGCTGCTTGGAAGCCTGATGGTGTGTGAAGTTATTGAGCCAAATGGAGTTGTTCTCCCACAAGAACCACTCGGCTGATCCTTCTTCAATATGCCTTCACCAACATGCAGTGTTTCCTTGATTGAATTAGCTCTCACACCAATATTTGCGTCTAGAGCCTTTGCATTGAGGGCTATCTGAAAACGGCTGTGGCGCTGAAGTTGTCTGTGAATGTGGAGTTGGTGGCATGTGAAACCCGCATGTGGAGCATTCGTTTGTGTGGGATGCTCTACCACGTTCATTTCAGTCCAAGGCACTCAAAGGGCACTAAGCAAAGAGTGTGAAAACTGAGTTTCTTTGAGAGCTGCTTGGAAGCCTGATGGTGTGTGAAGTTAGTGAGCCAAATGGAGTTGTTCTCCCACAAGAACCACTCGGCTGATCCTTCTTCAATATGCCCTTCACCAACATGCAGTGTTTCCTTGATTGAATTAGCTCTCACACCAATATTTGCGTGTAGAGCCTTTGCATTGAGGGCCATCTGAAAACGGCTGTGGCGCTGAAGTTGCCTGAGAATGTGGAGTTGGTGGCATGTGAAACCCGCATGTGGAGCATTCGTTTGTGTGGGATGCTCACCAAGCTTCATTTCAGTCCTAGGCTCTCAAAGGGCACTAAGCATAGAGTGTGAAAACTGAGTTTTCTTGAGAGCTGCTTGGAAGCCTGATGGTGTGTGAAGTTAGTGAGCCAAATGGAGTTGTTCTCCCACAAGAACCACTCGGCTGATCCTTCCACAATATGCCCTTCACCAACATGCAGTGTTTCCTTGATTGAATCAGCTCTCACGCCAATATTTGCGTCTAGAGCCTTTGCATTGAGGGCTATCTGAAAACGGTTGTGGCGCTGAAGTTGCCTGCGAATGTGGAGTTGGTGGCATGTGAAAACCGCATGTGGAGCATTCGTTTGTGTGGGATGCTCTACCAGGTTCATTTCTAGATAATGCACTCAAAGGGCACTAAGCATAGAGTGTGAAAACTGAGTTTCCTAGAGAGCTCCTCTGAAGCCTGATGGTGTGTGAAGTTAGTGAGCCAAATGGAGTTGTTCTCCCACAAGAACCCCTCTGGTGATCCTTCTTCAATATGCCCTTCACCAACATGCAGTATTTCTTTGATTCAATCAGCTCTCACACCAATATTTGCGTGTAGAGCCTTTGCATTGAGGGCTATCTGAAAACGGCTGTGGCGCTGAAGTTGCCTGTGAATGTGGAGTTGGTGGCATGTGAAACCCGCATGTGGAGCATTCGTTTGTGTGGGATGCTCATCAAGCTTCATTTCAGTCCTAGGCACTCAAAGGGCACTAAGCATAGAGTGTGAAAACTGAGTTTCCTTGAGAGCTGCTTGGAAGCCTGATGGTGTGTGAAGTTAGTGAGCCAAATGGAGTTGTTCTCCCACAAGAACCACTCGGCTGATCCTTCTTCAATATGCCCTTCACCAACATGCAGTGTTTCCTTGATTGAATTAGCTCTCACACCAATATTTGCAACTAGAGCCTTTGCATTGAGGGCTATCTGAAAACGGCTGTGGCGCTGAAGTTGCCTCTGAATGTGGAGAAGGTGGCATGTGAAACCCGCATGTGGAGCATTCGTTTGTGTGGGATGCTCTACCAGGTTCATTCCTAGATAATGCACTCAAAGGGCACTAAGCATAGAGTGTGAAAACTGAGTTTCCTTGAGAGCTGCTTGGAAGCCTGATGGTGTGTGAAGTTAGTGAGCCAAATGGAGTTGTTCTCCCACAAGAACCACTCGGCTGATCCTTCTTCAATATGCCCTTCACCAACAGGCTGTGTTTCCTTGATTGAATTAGCTCTCACATCAATATTTGCGTCTAGAGCCTTTGCATTGAGGGCTATCTGAAAACGGCTGTGGCGCTGAAGTTGCCTGTGAATGTGGAGTTGGTGGCAACTGAAACCCGCATGTGGAGCATTCGTTTGTGTGGGATGCTCTAACAAGCTTCATTTCAGTCCTAGGCACTCAAAGGGCACTAAGCATAGAGTGTGAAAACTGAGTTTCCTTGAGAGCTGCTTGGAAGCCTGATGGTGTGTGAAGTTAGTGAGCCAAATGGAGTTATTCTCCAACAAGAACCACTCGGCTGATCCTTCTTCAATATGCCCTTCACCAACATGCAGTGTTTCCTTGATTGAATTAGCTCTCAAACCAATATTTGCGTCTAAAGCCTTTGCATTGAGGGCTATCTGAAAACGGCTGTGGCGCTGAAGTTGCCTGAGAATGTGGAGTTGGTGGCATGTGAAACCCGCATGTGGAGCATTCGTTTGTGTGGGATGCTCTACCAGGTTCATTCCTAGATAATGCACTCAAAGGGCACTAAGCATAGAGTGTGAAAATTGAGTTTCCTTGAGAGCTGCTTGGAAGCCTGATGGTGTGTGAAGTTAGTGAGCCAAATGGAGTTGTTCTCCCACAAGAACCACTCGGCTGATCCTTCTTCAATATGCCCTTCACCAACATGCAGTGTTTCCTTGATTGAATTAGCTCTCACACCAATATTTGCATCTAGAGCCTTTGCATTGAGGGCTATCTGAAAACGGCTGTGGCGCTGAAGTTGCCTGAGAATGTGGAGTTGGTTGCATGTGAAACCCGCATGTGGAGCATTCGTTTGTGTGGGATGCTCTACCAGGTTCATTCCTAGATAATGCACTCAAAGGGCACTAAGCATAGAGTGTGAAAACTGAGTTTTCTTGAGAGCTGCTTGGAAGCCTGATGGTGTGAAGTTAGTGAGCCAAATGGAGTTGTTCTCCCACAAGAACCACTCGGCTGATCCTTCTTCAATATGCCCTTCACCAACATGCAGTGTTTCCTTGATTGAATTAGCTCTCACACCAATATTTGCGTCTAGAGCCTTTGCATTGAGGGCTATCTGAAAACGGCTGTGGCGCTGAAGTTGCCTGAGAATGTGGAGTTGGTGGCATGTGAAACCCGCATGTGGAGCATTCGTTTGTGTGGGATGCTCACCAAGCTTCATTTCAGTCCTAGGCACTCAAAGGGCACTAAGCATAGAGTGTGAAAACTGAGTTTTCTTGAGAGCTGCTTGGAAGCCTGATGGTGTGTGAAGTTAGTGAGCCAAATGGAGTTGTCCTCCCACAAGAACCACTCGGCTGATCCTTCTTCAATATGCCCTTCACCAACATGAAGTGTTTCCTTGATTGAATTAGCTCTCACACCAATATTTGCGTCTAGAGCCTTTGCATTCAGGGCTATCTGAAAACGGCTGTGGCGCTGAAGTTGCCTGTGAATGTGGAGTTGGTGGCATGTGAAACCCGCATGTGGAGCATTCGTTTGTGTGGGATGCTCTACCAGGTTCATTTCAGTCCTAGGCACTCAAAGGGCACAAAGCAAAGAGTGTGAAAACTGAGTTTCCTTGAGAGCTGCTTGGAAGCCTGATGGTGTGTGAAGTTAGTGAGCCAAATGGAGTTGTTCTCCCACAAGAACCACTCGGCTGATCCTTCTTCAATATGCCTTCACCAACATGCAGTGTTTCCTTGATTGAATTAGCTCTCACACCAATATTTGCGTCTAGAGCCTTTGCATTGAGGGCTATCTGAAAACGGCTGTGGCGCTGAAGTTGTCTGTGAATGTGGAGTTGGTGGCATGTGAAACCCGCATGTGGAGCATTCGTTTGTGTGGGATGCTCTACCACGTTCATTTCAGTCCAAGGCACTCAAAGGGCACTAAGCAAAGAGTGTGAAAACTGAGTTTCTTTGAGAGCTGCTTGGAAGCCTGATGGTGTGTGAAGTTAGTGAGCCAAATGGAGTTGTTCTCCCACAAGAACCACTCGGCTGATCCTTCTTCAATATGCCCTTCACCAACATGCAGTGTTTCCTTGATTGAATTAGCTCTCACACCAATATTTGCGTGTAGAGCCTTTGCATTGAGGGCTCTCTGAAAACGGCTGTGGCGCTGAAGTTGCCTGAGAATGTGGAGATGGTGGCATGTGAAACCCGTATGTGGAGCATTCGTTTGTGTGGGATGCTCACCAAGCTTCATTTCAGTCCTAGGCTCTCAAAGGGCACTAAGCATAGAGTGTGAAAACTGAGTTTTCTTGAGAGCTGCTTGGAAGCCTGATGGTGTGTGAAGTTAGTGAGCCAAATGGAGTTGTTCTCCCACAAGAACCACTCGGCTGATCCTTCCACAATATGCCCTTCACCAACATGCAGTGTTTCCTTGATTGAATTAGCTCTCACACCAATATTTGCATCTAGAGCCTTTCCATTGAGGGCTATCTGAAAACGGCTGTGGCGCTGAAGTTGCCTGTGAATGTGGAGTTGGTGGCATGTGAAACCCGCATGTGGAGCATTGGTTTGTGTGGGATGCTCATCAAGCTTCATTTCAGTCCTAGGCACTCAAAGGGCACTAAGCATAGAGTGTGAAAACTGAGTTTCCTTGAGAGCTCCTCTGAAGCCTGATGGTGTGTGAAGTTAGTGAGCCAAATGGAGTTGTTCTCCCACAAGAACCACTCGGCTGATCCTTCTTCAATATGCCCTTCACCAACATGCAGTGTTTCCTTGATTGAATCAGCTCTCACGCCAATATTTGCGTCTAGAGCCTTTGCATTGAGGGCTATCTGAAAACGGCTGTGGCGCTGAAGTTGCCTGTGAATGTGGAGTTGGTGGCATGTGAAACCCGCATGTGGAGCATTCGTTTGTGTGGGATGCTCTACCAGGTTCATTCCTAGATAATGCACTCAAAGGGCACTAAGCATAGAGTGTGAAAATTGAGTTTCCTTGAGAGCTGCTTAGAAGCCTGATGGTGTGTGAAGTTAGTGAGCCAAATGGAGTTGTTCTCCCACAAGAACCACTCGGCTGATCCTTCTTCAATATGCCCTTCACCAACATGCAGTGTTTATTTGATTCAATCAGCTCTCACACCAATATTTGCGTGTAGAGCCTTTGCATTGAGGGCTATCTGAAAATGGTTGTGGCGCTGAAGTTGCCTGAGAATGTGGAGTTGGTGGCATGTGAAACCCGCATGTGGAGCATTCGTTTGTGTGGGATGCTCACCAAGCTTCATTTCAGTCCTAGGCACTCAAAGGGCACTAAGCATAGAGTGTGAAAACTGAGGTTCCTAGAGAGCTCCTCTGAAGCCTGATGGTGTGTGAAGTTAGTGAGCCAAATGGAGTTGTTCTCCCACAAGAACCCCTCGGCTGATCCTTCTTCAATATGCCTTTCACCAACATGCAGTGTTTCCTTGATTGAATTAGCTCTCACACCAATATTTGCATCTAGAGCCTTTGCATTGAGGGCTATCTGAAAACGGCTGTGGCGCTGAAGTTGCCTGTGAATGTGGAGTTGGTGGCATGTGAAACCCGCATGTGGAGCATTCGTTTGTGTGGGATGCTCATCAAGCTTCATTTCAGTCCTAGGCACTCAAAGGGTACTAAGCATAGAGTGTGAAAACTGAGTTTCCTTGAGAGCTGCTTGGAAGCCTGATGGTGTGTGAAGTTAGTGAGCCAAATGGAGTTGTTCTCCCACAAGAACCACTCGGCTGATCCTTCTTCAATATGCCCTTCACCAACATGCAGTGTTTCCTTGATTGAATTAGCTCTCACACCAATATTTGCGTCTAGAACCTTTGCATTGAGGGCTATCTGAAAACGGCTGTGGCGCTGAAGTTGACTGAGAATGTGGAGTTGGTGGCATGTGAAACCCGCATGTGGAGCATTCGTTTGTGTGGGATGCTCTACCAGGTTCATTCCTAGATAATGCACTCAAAGGGCACTAAGCATAGAGTGTGAAAACTGAGTTTTCTTGAGAGCTGCTTGGAAGCCTGATGGTGTGTGAAGTTACTGAGCCAAATGGAGTTGTTCTCCCACAAGAACCACTCGGCTGATCCTTCTTCACTATGCCTTTCACCAACAGGCTGTGTTTCCTTGATTGAATTAGCTCTCACACCAATATTTGCGTCTAGAGCCTTTTCATTGAGGGCTATCTGAAAACGGCTGTGGCGCTGAAGTTGCCTGTGAATGTGGAGTTGGTGGCATGTGAAACCCGCATGTGGAGCATTCGTTTGTGTGGGATGCTCATCAAGCTTCATTTCAGTCCTAGGCACTCTAAGGGCACTAAGCATAGAGTGTGAAAACTGAGTTTCCTTGAGAGCTGCTTGTAAGCCTGATGGTGTGTGAAGTTAGTGAGCCAAATGGAGTTGTTCTCCCACAAGAACCACTCGGCTGATCCTTCTTCAATATGCCCTTCACCAACATGCAGTGTTTCCTTGATTGAATTAGCTCTCACACCAATATTTGCGTCTAGATCCTTTGCATTGAGGGCTATCTGAAAATGGCTGTGGCGCTGAAGTTGCCTGTGAATGTGGAGTTGGTGTCATGTGAAACCCGCATGTGGAGCATTCGTTTGTGTGGGATGCTCACCAAGCTTCATTTCAGTCCTAGGCACTCAAAGGGCACTAAGCATAGAGTGTGAAAACTGAGTTTCCTTGAGAGCTGCTTGGAAGCCTGATGGTGTGTGAAGTTAGTGAGCGAAATGGAGTTGTTCTCCCACAAGAACCACTCGGCTGATCCTTCTTCAATATGCCCTTCACCAACATGCAGTGTTTCCTTGATTGAATTAGCTCTCACACCAATATTTGCATCTAGAGCCTTTGCATTGAGGGCTATCTGAAAACGGCTGTGGCGCTGAAGTTGCCTGAGAATGTGGAGTTGGTGGCATGTGAAACCCGCATGTGGAGCATTCGTTTGTGTGGGATGCTCACCAAGCTTCATTTCAGTCCTAGGCACTCAAAGGGCACTAAGCATAGAGTGTGAAAACTGAGTTTCCTTGAGAGCTGCTTGGAAGCCTGATGGTGTGTGAAGTTAGTGAGCCAAATGGACTTATTCTCCAACAAGAACCACTCGGCTGATCCTTCTTCAATATGCCCTTCACCAACATGCAGTGTTTCCTTGATTGAATTAGCTCTCACACCAATATTTGCGTGTAGAGCCTTTGCATTGAGGGCTATCTGAAAATGGCTGTGGCGCTGAAGTTGCCTGAGAATGTGGAGTTGGTGGCATGTGAAACCCGCATGTGGAGCATTCGTTTGTGTGGGATGCTCACCAAGCTTCATTTCAGTCCTAGGCACTCAAAGGGCACTAAGCATAGAGTGTGAAAACTGAGTTTCCTTGAGAGCTGCATGGAAGCCTGATGGTGTGTGAAGTTAGTGAGCCAAATGGAGTTATTCTCCCACAAGAACCACTCGGCTGATCCTTCTTCAATATGCCCTTCACCAACAGGCTGTGTTTCCTTGATTGAATTAGCTCTCACATCAATATTTGCGTCTAGAGCCTTTGCATTGAGGGCTATCTGAAAACGGCTGTGGCGCTGAAGTTGCCTGTGAATGTGGAGTTGGTGGCAACTGAAACCCGCATGTGGAGCATTCGTTTGTGTGGGATGCTCTAACAAGCTTCATTTCAGTCCTATGCACTCAAAGGGCACTAAGCATAGAGTGTGAAAACTGAGTTTCCTTGAGAGCTGCTTGGAAGCCTGATGGTGTGTGAAGTTAGTGAGCCAAATGGAGTTATTCTCCAACAAGAACCACTCGGCTGATCCTTCTTCAATATGCCCTTCACCAACATGCAGTGTTTCCTTGATTGTATTAGCTCTCAAACAAATATTTGCGTCTAAAGCCTTTGCATTGAGGGCTATCTGAAAACGGCTGTGGCGCTGAAGTTGCCTGTGAATGTGGAGTTGGTGGCATGTGAAACCCGCATGTGGAGCATTCGTTTGTGTGGGATGCTCTACCAGGTTCATTCCTAGATAATGCACTCAAAGGGCACTAAGCATAGAGTGTGAAAATTGAGTTTCCTTGAGAGCTGCTTGGAAGCCTGATGGTGTGTGAAGTTAGTGAGCAAATGGAGTTGTTCTCCCACAAGAACCACTCGGCTGATCCTTCTTCAATATGCCCTTCACCAACATGCAGTGTTTCCTTGATTGAATTAGCTCTCACACCAATATTTGCATCTAGAGCCTTTGCATTGAGGGCTATCTGAAAACGGCTGTGGCGCTGAAGTTGCCTGAGAATGTGGAGTTGGTTGCATGTGAAACCCGCATGTGGAGCATTCGTTTGTGTGGGATGCTCACCAAGCTTCATTTCAGTCCTAGGCACTCAAAGGGCACTAAGCATAGAGTGTGAAAACTGAGTTTCCTTGAGAGCTGCTTGGAAGCCTGATGGTGTGTGAAGTTAGTGAGCCAAATGGAGTTGTTCTCCCACAAGAACCACTCGGCTGATCCTTCTTCAATATGCCCTTCACCAACATGCAGTGTTTCCTTGATTGAATTAGCTCTCACACCAATATTTGCGTCTAGAGCCTTTGCATTGAGGGCTATCTGAAAACGGCTGTGGCGCTGAAGTTGCCTGAGAATGTGGAGTTGGTGGCATGTGAAACCCGCATGTGGAGCATTCGTTTGTGTGGGATGCTCACCAAGCTTCATTTCAGTCCTAGGCACTCAAAGGGCACTAAGCATAGAGTGTGAAAACTGAGTTTTCTTGAGAGCTGCTTGGAAGCCTGATGGTGTGTGAAGTTAGTGAGCCAAATGGAGTTGTTCTCCCACAAGAACCACTCGGCTGATCCTTCTTCAATATGCCCTTCACCAACATGAAGTGTTTCCTTGATTGAATTAGCTCTCACACCAATATTTGCGTCTAGAGCCTTTGCATTGAGGGCTATCTGAAAACGGCTGTGGCGCTGAAGTTGCCTGTGAATGTGGAGTTGGTGGCATGTGAAACCCGCATGTGGAGCATTCGTTTGTGTGGGATGCTCATCAAGCTTCATTTCAGTCCTAGGCACTCAAAGGGCACTAAGCAAAGAGTGTGAAAACTGAGTTTCTTTGAGAGCTGCTTGGAAGCCTGATGGTGTGTGAAGTTAGTGAGCCAAATGGAGTTGTTCTCCCACAAGAACCACTCGGCTGATCCTTCTTCAATATGCCCTTCACCAACATGCAGTGTTTCCTTGATTGAATTAGCTCTCACACCAATATTTGCGTGTAGAGCCTTTGCATTGAGGGCTATCTGAAAACGGCTGTGGCGCTGAAGTTGCCTGAGAATGTGGAGTTGGTGGCATGTGAAACCCGCATGTGGAGCATTCGTTTGTGTGGGATGCTCACCAAGCTTCATTTCAGTCCTAGGCTCTCAAAGGGCACTAAGCATAGAGTGTGAAAACTGAGTTTTCTTGAGAGCTGCTTGGAAGCCTGATGGTGTGTGAAGTTACTGAGCCAAATGGAGTTGTTCTCCCACAAGAACCACTCGGCTGATCCTTCCACAATATGCCCTTCACCAACATGCAGTGTTTCCTTGATTGAATTAGCTCTCACACCAATATTTGCATCTAGAGCCTTTCCATTGAGGGCTATCTGAAAACGGCTGTGGCGCTGAAGTTGCCTGTGAATGTGGAGTTGGTGGCATGTGAAACCCGCATGTGGAGCATTGGTTTGTGTGGGATGCTCATCAAGCTTCATTTCAGTCCTAGGCACTCAAAGGGCACTAAGCATAGAGTGTGAAAACTGAGTTTCCTTGAGAGCTGCTTGGAAGCCTGATGGTGTGTGAAGTTAGTGAGCCAAATGGAGTTGTTCTCCCACAAGAACCACTCGGCTGATCCTTCTTCAATATGCCCTTCACCAACATGCAGTGTTTCCTTGATTGAATTAGCTCTCACACCAATATTTGCGTCTAGAGCCTTTGCATTGAGGGCTATCTGAAAACGGCTGTGGCGCTGAAGATGCCTGTGAATGTGGAGTTGGTGGCATGTGAAACCCGCATGTGGAGCATTCGTTTGTGTGGGATGCTCACCAAGCTTCATTTCAGTCCTAGGCACTCAAAGGGCACTAAGCATAGAGTGTGAAAACTGAGTTTCCTTGATAGCTGCTTGGAAGCCTGATGGTGTGTGAAGTTAGTGAGCCAAATGGACTTATTCTCCCACAAGAACCACTCGGCTGATCCTTCTTCAATATGCCCTTCACCAACATGCAGTGTTTCCTTGATTGAATTAGCTCTCACACCAATATTTGTGTCTAGAGCCTTTGCATTTAGGGCTATCTCAAAACGGCTTTGGCGCTGAAGTTGCCTGAGAATGTGGAGTTGGTGGCATGTGAAATCCGCATGTGGAGCATTCGTTTGTGTGGGATGCTCTACCAGGTTCATTCCTAGACAATGCACTCAAAGGGCACTAAGCATAGAGTGTGAAAACTGAGTTTCCTTGAGAGCTGCTTGGAAGCCTGATGGTGTGTGAAGTTAGTGAGCCAAATGGAGTTGTTCTCCCACAAGAACCACTCGGCTGATCCTTCTTCAATATGCCCTTCACCAACATGCAGTGTTTCCTTGATTGAATTAGCTCTCACACCAATATTTGCGTCTAGAGCCTTTGCATTGAGGGCTATCTGAAAACGGCTGTGGCGCTGAAGTTGCCTGTGAATGTGGAGTTGGTGGCATGTGAAACCCGCATGTGGAGCATTCGTTTGTGTGGGATGCTCACCAAGCTTCATTTCCGTCCTAAGCACTCAAAGGGCACTAAGCATAGAGTGTGAAAACTGAGTTTCCTTGAGAGCTGCTTGGAAGCCTGATGGTGTGTGAAGTTAGTGAGCCAAATGGAGTTGTTCTCCCACAAGAACCACTCGGCTGATCCTTCTTCAATATGCCCTTCACCAACATGCAGTGTTTCCTTGATTGAATTAGCTCTCACACCAATATTTGCGTCTAGAGCCTTTGCATTGAGGGCTATCTGAAAACGGCTGTGGCGCTGAAGTTGCCTGTGAATGTGGAGTTAGTGGCATGTGAAACCCGCATGTGGAGCATTCGTTTGTGTGGGATGCTCACCAAGCTTCATTTCAGTCCTAGGCACTCAAAGGGCACTAAGCATAGAGTGTGAAAACTGAGTTTTCTTGAGAGCTGCTTGGAAGCCTGATGGTGTGTGAAGTTAGTGAGCCAAATGGAGTTATTCTCCCACAAGAACCACTCGGCTGATCCTTCTTCAATATGCCCTTCACCAACAGGCTGTGTTTCCTTGATTGAATTAGCTCTCACACCAATATTTGCGTCTAGAGCCTTTGCATTGAGGGCTATCTGAAAACGGCTGTGGCGCTGAAGTTGCCTGAGAATGTGGAGTTGGTGGCATGTGAAACCCGCATGTGGAGCATTCGTTTGTGTGGGATGCTCACCAAGCTTCATTTCAGTCCTAGGCACTCAAAGGGCACTAAGCATAGAGTGTGAAAACTGAGTTTTCTTGAGAGCTGCTTGGAAGCCTGATGGTGTGTGAAGTCAGTGAGCCAAATGGAGTTGTTCTCCCACAAGAACCACTCGGCTGATCCTTCTTCAATATGCCCTTCACCAACATGCAGTGTTTCCTTGATTGAATTAGCTCTCACACCAATATTTGCGTCTAGAGCCTTTGCATTGAGGGCTATCTGAAAACGGCTGTGGCGCTGAAGTTGCCTGAGAATGTGGAGTTGGTGGCATGTGAAACCCGCATGTGGAGCATTCGTTTGTGTGGGATGCTCACCAAGCTTCATTTCAGTCCTAGGCACTCAAAGGGCACTAAGCATAGAGTGTGAAAACTAGGTTTTCTTGAGAGCTGCTTGGAAGCCTGATGGTGTGTGAAGTTAGTGAGCCAAATGGAGTTGTTCTCCCACAAGAACCACTCGGCTGATCCTTCCACAATATGCCCTTCACCAACATGCAGTGTTTCCTTGATTGAATTAGCTCTCACAACAATATTTGCGTCCAGAGGCTTTGCATTGAGGGCTATCTGAAAACGACTGTGGCGCTGAAGTTGCCTGTGAATGTGGAGTTGGTGGCATGTGAAACCCGCATGTGGAGCATTCGTTTGTGTGTGATGCTCTATCAGGTTCATTCCTAGATAATGCACTCAAATGGGCACTAAGCATAGAGTGTGAAAACTGAGTTTCCTTGAGAGCTGCTTGGAAGCCTGATGGTGTGTGAAGTTAGTGAGCCAAATAGAGTTGTTCTCCCACAAGAACCACTCGGCTGATCCTTCTTCAATATGCCCTTCACCAACATGCAGTGTTTCCTTGATTGAATTAGCTCTCACACCAATATTTGCGTCTAGAGCCTTTGCATTTAGGGCTATGTCAAAACGGCTGTGACGCTGAAGTTGCCTGAGAAAGTGGAGTTGGTGGCATGTGAAACCCGCATGTGGAGCATTCGTTTGTGTGGGATGCTCACGAAGCTTCATTCCAGTCCTAGGCACTCAAAGGGCACTAAGCATAGAGTGTGAAAACTGAGTTTCCTTGAGAGCTGCTTGGGAGCCTGATGGAGTGTGAAGTTAGTGAGCCAAATGGAGTTGTTCTCCCACAAGAACCACTCGGCTGATCCTTCTTCAATATGCCCTTCACCAACATGCAGTGTTTCCTTGATTGAATTAGCTCTCACACCAATATTTGCGTCTAGAGCCTTTGCATTGAGGGCTATCTGAAAACGGCTGTGGCGCTGAAGTTGGCTGAGAATGTGGAGTTGGTGGCATGTGAAACCCGCATGTGGAGCATTCGTTTGTGTGGGATGCTCATCAAGCTTCATTTCAGTCCTAGGCACTCAAAGGGCACTAAGCATAGAATGTGAAAATTGAGTTTTCTTGAGAGCTGCTTAGAAGCCTGATGGTGTGTGAAGTTAGTGAGCCAAATAGAGTTGTTCTCCCACAAGAACCACTCGGCTGATCCTTCCACAATATGCCCTTCACCAACATGCAGTGTTTCCTTGATTGAATTAGCTCTCACACCAATATTTTCGTCTAGAGCCTTTACATTGAGGGCTATCTGAAAACGGCTGTGGCGCTGAAGTTGCCTGAGAATGTGGAGTTGGTGGCATGTGAAACCCGCATGTGGAGCATTCGTTTGTGTGGGATGCTCACCAAGCTTCATTTCAGTCCTAGGCACTCAAAGGGCACTAAGCATAGAGTGTGAAAACTGAGTTTCCTTGAGAGCTGCTTGGAAGCCTGATGGTGTGTGAAGTTAGTGAGCCAAATGCAGTTGTTCTCCCACAAGAACCACTCGGCTGATCCTTCTTCAATATGCCTTTCACCAACATGCATTGTTTCCTTGATTGAATTAGCTCTCACACCAATATTTGCGTCCAGAGCCATTGCATTGAGGGCTATCTGAAAACGGCTGTGGCGCTGAAGTTGCCTGTGAATGTGGAGTTGGTGGCATGTGAAACCCGCATGTGGAGCATTCGTTTGTGTGGGATGCTCTACCAGGTTCATTCCTAGATAATGCACTCAAAGGGCACTAAGCATAGAGTGTGAAAACTGAGTTTCCTTGAGAGCTGCTTGGAAGCCTGATGGTGTGTGAAGTTAGTGAGCCAAATGGAGTTGTTCTCCCACAAGAACCACTCGGCTGATCCTTCTTCAATATGCCCTTCACCAACATGCAGTGTTTCCTTGATTGAATTAGCTCTCACACCAATATTTGCGTCTAGAGCCTTTGCATTGAGGGCTATCTGAAAACGGCTGTGGCTCTGAAGTTTCCTGAGAATGTGGAGTTGGTTGCATGTGAAACCCGCATGTGGAGCATTCGTTTGTGTGGGATGCTCACCAAGCTTCATTTCAGTCCTAGGCACTCAAAGGGCACTAAGCATAGAGTGTGAAAACTGAGTTTTCTTGAGAGCTGCTTGGAAGCCTGATGGTGTGTGAAGTTAGTGAGCCAAATGGAATTGTTCTCCCACAAGAACCACTCGGCTGATCCTTCTTCAATATGCCTTTCACCAACATGCAGTGTTTAATTGATTGAATTAGCTCTCACACCAATATTTGCATCTAGAGCCTTTGCATTGAGGGCTATCTGAAAACGGCTGTGGCGCTGAAGTTGCCTGAGAATGTGGAGTTGGTGGCATGTGAAACCCGCATGTGGAGCATTCGTTTGTGTGGGATGCTCCTCAAGCTTCATTTCAGTCCTAGGCACTCAAAGGGCACTAAGCATAGAGTGTGAAAGCTAGGTTTTCTTGAGAGCTGCTTGGAAGCCTGATGGTGTGTGAAGTTAGTGAGCCAAATGGAGTTGTTCTCCCACAAGAACCACTCGGCTGATCCTTCTTCAATATGCCCTTCACCAACATGCAGTGTTTCCTTGATTGAATTAGCTCTCACACCAATATTTGCGTCTAGAGCCTTTGCATTGAGGGCTATCTGAAAACGGCTGTGGTGCTGAAGTTGCCTGAGAATGTGGAGTTGGTGGCATGTAAAACCCGCAGGTGGAGCATTCGTTTGTGTGGGATGCTCTACCAGGTTCATTTCTAGATAATGCACTCAAAGGGCACTAAGCATAGAGTGTGAAAACTGAGTTTCCTTGAGAGCTGCTTGGAAGCCTGATGGTGTGTGAAGTTAGTGAGCCAAATGGAGTTGTTCTCCCACAAGAACCACTCGGCTGATCCTTCTTCAATATGCCCTTCACCAACATGCAGTGTTTCCTTGATTGAATTAGCTCTCACACCAATATTTGCGTCTAGAGCCTTTGCATTGAGGGCTATCTGAAAACGGCTGTGGCGCTGAAGTTGCCTGTGAATGTGGAGTTGGTGGCATGTGAAACCCGCATGTGGAGCATTCGTTTGTGTGGGATGCTCACCAAGCTTCATTTCCGTCCTAAGCACTCAAAGGGCACTAAGCATAGAGTGTGAAAACTGAGTTTCCTTGAGAGCTGCTTGGAAGCCTGATGGTGTGTGAAGTTAGTGAGCCAAATGGAGTTGTTCTCCCACAAGAACCACTCGGCTGATCCTTCTTCAATATGCCCTTCACCAACATGCAGTGTTTCCTTGATTGAATTAGCTCTCACACCAATATTTGCGTCTAGAGCCTTTGCATTGAGGGCTATCTGAAAACGGCTGTGGCGCTGAAGTTGCCTGTGAATGTGGAGTTAGTGGCATGTGAAACCCGCATGTGGAGCATTCGTTTGTGTGGGATGCTCACCAAGCTTCATTTCAGTCCTAGGCACTCAAAGGGCACTAAGCATAGAGTGTGAAAACTGAGTTTTCTTGAGAGCTGCTTGGAAGCCTGATGGTGTGTGAAGTTAGTGAGCCAAATGGAGTTATTCTCCCACAAGAACCACTCGGCTGATCCTTCTTCAATATGCCCTTCACCAACAGGCTGTGTTTCCTTGATTGAATTAGCTCTCACACCAATATTTGCGTCTAGAGCCTTTGCATTGAGGGCTATCTGAAAACGGCTGTGGCGCTGAAGTTGCCTGAGAATGTGGAGTTGGTGGCATGTGAAACCCGCATGTGGAGCATTCGTTTGTGTGGGATGCTCACCAAGCTTCATTTCAGTCCTAGGCACTCAAAGGGCACTAAGCATAGAGTGTGAAAACTGAGTTTTCTTGAGAGCTGCTTGGAAGCCTGATGGTGTGTGAAGTCAGTGAGCCAAATGGAGTTGTTCTCCCACAAGAACCACTCGGCTGATCCTTCTTCAATATGCCCTTCACCAACATGCAGTGTTTCCTTGATTGAATTAGCTCTCACACCAATATTTGCGTCTAGAGCCTTTGCATTGAGGGCTATCTGAAAACGGCTGTGGCGCTGAAGTTGCCTGAGAATGTGGAGTTGGTGGCATGTGAAACCCGCATGTGGAGCATTCGTTTGTGTGGGATGCTCACCAAGCTTCATTTCAGTCCTAGGCACTCAAAGGGCACTAAGCATAGAGTGTGAAAACTAGGTTTTCTTGAGAGCTGCTTGGAAGCCTGATGGTGTGTGAAGTTAGTGAGCCAAATGGAGTTGTTCTCCCACAAGAACCACTCGGCTGATCCTTCCACAATATGCCCTTCACCAACATGCAGTGTTTCCTTGATTGAATTAGCTCTCACAACAATATTTGCGTCCAGAGGCTTTGCATTGAGGGCTATCTGAAAACGACTGTGGCGCTGAAGTTGCCTGTGAATGTGGAGTTGGTGGCATGTGAAACCCGCATGTGGAGCATTCGTTTGTGTGTGATGCTCTATCAGGTTCATTCCTAGATAATGCACTCAAATGGGCACTAAGCATAGAGTGTGAAAACTGAGTTTCCTTGAGAGCTGCTTGGAAGCCTGATGGTGTGTGAAGTTAGTGAGCCAAATAGAGTTGTTCTCCCACAAGAACCACTCGGCTGATCCTTCTTCAATATGCCCTTCACCAACATGCAGTGTTTCCTTGATTGAATTAGCTCTCACACCAATATTTGCGTCTAGAGCCTTTGCATTTAGGGCTATGTCAAAACGGCTGTGACGCTGAAGTTGCCTGAGAAAGTGGAGTTGGTGGCATGTGAAACCCGCATGTGGAGCATTCGTTTGTGTGGGATGCTCACGAAGCTTCATTCCAGTCCTAGGCACTCAAAGGGCACTAAGCATAGAGTGTGAAAACTGAGTTTCCTTGAGAGCTGCTTGGGAGCCTGATGGAGTGTGAAGTTAGTGAGCCAAATGGAGTTGTTCTCCCACAAGAACCACTCGGCTGATCCTTCTTCAATATGCCCTTCACCAACATGCAGTGTTTCCTTGATTGAATTAGCTCTCACACCAATATTTGCGTCTAGAGCCTTTGCATTGAGGGCTATCTGAAAACGGCTGTGGCGCTGAAGTTGGCTGAGAATGTGGAGTTGGTGGCATGTGAAACCCGCATGTGGAGCATTCGTTTGTGTGGGATGCTCATCAAGCTTCATTTCAGTCCTAGGCACTCAAAGGGCACTAAGCATAGAATGTGAAAATTGAGTTTTCTTGAGAGCTGCTTAGAAGCCTGATGGTGTGTGAAGTTAGTGAGCCAAATAGAGTTGTTCTCCCACAAGAACCACTCGGCTGATCCTTCCACAATATGCCCTTCACCAACATGCAGTGTTTCCTTGATTGAATTAGCTCTCACACCAATATTTTCGTCTAGAGCCTTTACATTGAGGGCTATCTGAAAACGGCTGTGGCGCTGAAGTTGCCTGAGAATGTGGAGTTGGTGGCATGTGAAACCCGCATGTGGAGCATTCGTTTGTGTGGGATGCTCACCAAGCTTCATTTCAGTCCTAGGCACTCAAAGGGCACTAAGCATAGAGTGTGAAAACTGAGTTTCCTTGAGAGCTGCTTGGAAGCCTGATGGTGTGTGAAGTTAGTGAGCCAAATGCAGTTGTTCTCCCACAAGAACCACTCGGCTGATCCTTCTTCAATATGCCTTTCACCAACATGCATTGTTTCCTTGATTGAATTAGCTCTCACACCAATATTTGCGTCCAGAGCCATTGCATTGAGGGCTATCTGAAAACGGCTGTGGCGCTGAAGTTGCCTGTGAATGTGGAGTTGGTGGCATGTGAAACCCGCATGTGGAGCATTCGTTTGTGTGGGATGCTCTACCAGGTTCATTCCTAGATAATGCACTCAAAGGGCACTAAGCATAGAGTGTGAAAACTGAGTTTCCTTGAGAGCTGCTTGGAAGCCTGATGGTGTGTGAAGTTAGTGAGCCAAATGGAGTTGTTCTCCCACAAGAACCACTCGGCTGATCCTTCTTCAATATGCCCTTCACCAACATGCAGTGTTTCCTTGATTGAATTAGCTCTCACACCAATATTTGCGTCTAGAGCCTTTGCATTGAGGGCTATCTGAAAACGGCTGTGGCTCTGAAGTTTCCTGAGAATGTGGAGTTGGTTGCATGTGAAACCCGCATGTGGAGCATTCGTTTGTGTGGGATGCTCACCAAGCTTCATTTCAGTCCTAGGCACTCAAAGGGCACTAAGCATAGAGTGTGAAAACTGAGTTTTCTTGAGAGCTGCTTGGAAGCCTGATGGTGTGTGAAGTTAGTGAGCCAAATGGAATTGTTCTCCCACAAGAACCACTCGGCTGATCCTTCTTCAATATGCCTTTCACCAACATGCAGTGTTTAATTGATTGAATTAGCTCTCACACCAATATTTGCATCTAGAGCCTTTGCATTGAGGGCTATCTGAAAACGGCTGTGGCGCTGAAGTTGCCTGAGAATGTGGAGTTGGTGGCATGTGAAACCCGCATGTGGAGCATTCGTTTGTGTGGGATGCTCCTCAAGCTTCATTTCAGTCCTAGGCACTCAAAGGGCACTAAGCATAGAGTGTGAAAGCTAGGTTTTCTTGAGAGCTGCTTGGAAGCCTGATGGTGTGTGAAGTTAGTGAGCCAAATGGAGTTGTTCTCCCACAAGAACCACTCGGCTGATCCTTCTTCAATATGCCCTTCACCAACATGCAGTGTTTCCTTGATTGAATTAGCTCTCACACCAATATTTGCGTCTAGAGCCTTTGCATTGAGGGCTATCTGAAAACGGCTGTGGTGCTGAAGTTGCCTGAGAATGTGGAGTTGGTGGCATGTAAAACCCGCAGGTGGAGCATTCGTTTGTGTGGGATGCTCTACCAGGTTCATTTCTAGATAATGCACTCAAAGGGCACTAAGCATAGAGTGTGTAAACTGAGTTTCCTTGAGAGCTGCTTGGATGCCTGAATGTGTGTGAAGTTAGTGTGAAAAATGGAGTTGTTCTCCCACAAGAACCACTCGGCTGATCCTTCTTCAATATGCCCTTCACCAACATGAAGTGTTTCCTTGATTGAATTAGCTCTCACACCAATATTTGTGTCTAGAGCCTTTGCATTGAGGGCTATCTGAAAACGGCTGTGGCGCTGAAGTTGGCTGAGAATGTGGAGTTGGTGGCATGTGAAACCCGCATGTGGAGCATTCGTTTGTGTGGGATGCTCACCAAGCTTCATTTCAGTCCTAGGCACTCAAAGGGCACTAAGCATAGAGTGTGAAAGCTAGGTTTTCTTGAGAGCTGCTTGGAAGCCTGATGGTGTGTGAAGTTAGTGAGCCAAATGGAGTTGTTCTCCCACAAGAACCACTCGGCTGATCCTTCTTCAATATGCCCTTCACCAACATGCAGTGTTTCCTTGATTGAATTAGCTCTCACACCAATATTTGCGTCTAGAGCCTTTGCATTGAGGGCTATCTGAAAACGGCTGTGGTGCTGAAGTTGCCTGAGAATGTGGAGTTGGTGGCATGTAAAACCCGCATGTGGAGCATTCGTTTGTGTGGGATGCTCTACCAGGTTCATTTCTAGATAATGCACTCAAAGGGCACTAAGCATAGAGTGTGTAAACTGAGTTTCCTTGAGAGCTGCTTGGATGCCTGAATGTGTGTGAAGTTAGTGTGAAAAATGGAGTTGTTCTCCCACAAGAACCACTCGGCTGATCCTTCTTCAATATGCCCTTCACCAACATGAAGTGTTTCCTTGATTGAATTAGCTCTCACACCAATATTTGTGTCTAGAGCCTTTGCATTGAGGGCTATCTGAAAACGGCTGTGGCGCTGAAGTTGCCTCTGAATGTGGAGTTGGTGGCATGTGAAACCCGCATGTGGAGCATTCGTTTGTGTTGGGATGCTCACCAAGCTTCATTTCAGTCCTAGGCTCTCAAAGGGCACTAAGCATAGAGTGTGAAAACTGAGTTTCCTTGAGAGCTGCTTAGAAGCCTGATGGTGTGTGAAGTTAGTGAGCCAAATGGAGTTGTTCTCCCACAAGAACCACTCGGCTGATCCTTCTTCAATATGCCCTTCACCAACATGCAGTGTTTCCTTGATTGAATTAGCTCTCACACCAATATTTGGGTCTAGAGCCTTTGCATTGAGGGCTATCTGAAAACGGCTGTGGCGCTGAAGGTGGCTGAGAATGTGGAGTTGGTGGCATGTGAAACCCGCATGTGGAGCATTCGTTTGTGTGGGATGCTCACCAAGCTTCATTTCAGTCCTAGGCACTCAAAGGGCACTAAGCATAGAGTGTGAAAACTAGGTTTTCTTGAGAGCTGCTTGGAAGCCTGATGGTGTGTGAAGTTAGTGAGCCAAATGGAGTTGTTCTCCCACAAGAACCACTCGGCTGATCCTTCCACAATATGCCCTTCACCAACATGCAGTGTTTCCTTGATTGAATTAGCTCTCACAACAATATTTGCGTCCAGAGGCTTTGCATTGAGGGCTATCTGAAAACGACTGTGGCGCTGAAGTTGCCTGTGAATGTGGAGTTGGTGGCATGTGAAACCCGCATGTGGAGCATTCGTTTGTGTGGGATGCTCTATCAGGTTCATTCCTAGATAATGCACTCAAATGGGCACTAAGCATAGAGTGTGAAAACTGAGTTTCCTTGAGAGCTGCTTGGAAGCCTGATGGTGTGTGAAGTTAGTGAGCCAAATAGAGTTGTTCTCCCACAAGAACCACTCGGCTGATCCTTCTTCAATATGCCCTTCACCAACATGCAGTGTTTACTTGATTGAATTAGCTCTCACACCAATATTTGCGTCTAGAGCCTTTGCATTTAGGGCTATCTCAAAACGGCTGTGGCGCTGAAGTTGCCTGAGAATGTGGAGTTGGTGGCATGTGAAACCCGCATGTGGAGCATTCGTTTGTGTGGGATGCTCACGAAGCTTCATTCCAGTCCTAGGCACTCAAAGGGCACTAAGCATAGAGTGTGAAAACTGAGTTTCCTTGAGAGCTGCTTGGAAGCCTGATGGAGTGTGAAGTTAGTGAGCCAAATGGAGTTGTTCTCCCACAAGAACCACTCGGCTGATCCTTCTTCAATATGCCCTTCACCAACATGCAGTGTTTCGTTGATTGAATTAGCTCTCACACCAATATTTGCGTCTAGAGCCTTTGCATTGAGGGCTATCTGCAAACGGCTGTGGCGCTGAAGTTGGCTGAGAATGTGGAGTTGGTGGCATGTGAAACCCGCATGTGGAGCATTCGTTTGTGTGGGATGCTCATCAAGCTTCATTTCAGTCCTAGGCACTCAAAGGGCACTAAGCATAGAGTGTGAAAATTGAGTTTTCTTGAGAGCTGCTTAGAAGCCTGATGGTGTGTGAAGTTATTGAGCCAAATGGAGTTGTTCTCCCACAAGAACCACTCGGCTGATCCTTCCACAATATGCCCTTCACCAACATGCAGTGTTTCCTTGATTGAATTAGCTCTCACACCAATATTTTCGTCTAGAGCCTTTACATTGAGGGCTATCTGAAAACGGCTGTGGCGCTGAAGTTGCCTGAGAATGTGGAGTTGGTGGCATGTGAAACCCGCATGTGGAGCATTCGTTTGTGTGGGATGCTCATCAAGCTTCATTTCAGTCCTAGGCACTCAAAGGGCACTAAGCATAGAGTGTGAAAACTGAGTTTCCTTGAGAGCTGCTTGGAAGCCTGATGGTGTGTGAAGTTAGTGAGCCAAATGGAGTTGTTCTCCCACAAGAACCACTCGGCTGATCCTTCTTCAATATGCCTTTCACCAACATGCATTGTTTCCTTGATTGAATTAGCTCTCACACCAATATTTGCGTCCAGAGCCATTGCATTGAGGGCTATCTGAAAACGGCTGTGGCGCTGAAGTTGCCTGTGAATGTGGAGTTGGTGGCATGTGAAACCCGCATGTGGAGCATTCGTTTGTGTGGGATGCTCACCAAGCTTCATTTCAGTCCTAGGCTCTCAAAGGGCACTAAGCATAGAGTGTGAAAACTGAGTTTTCTTGAGAGCTGCTTGGAAGCCTGATGGTGTGTGAAGTTAGTGAGCCAAATGGAGTTGTTCTCCCACAAGAACCACTCGGCTGATCCTTCCACAATATGCCCTTCACCAACATGCAGTGTTTCCTTGATTGAATTAGCTCTCACACCAATATTTGCGTCTAGAGCCTTTGCATTGAGGGCTATCTGAAAACGGCTGTGGCGCTGAAGTTGCCTGTGAATGTGGAGTTGGTGGCATGTGAAACCCGCATGTGGAGCATTCGTTTGTGTGGGATGCTCACCAAGCTTCATTTCAGTCCTAGGCACTCAAAGGGCACTAAGCATAGAGTGTGAAAACTGAGTTTCCTTGAGAGCTGCTTGGAAGCCTGATGGTGTGTGAAGTTAGTGAGCCAAATGGAGTTGTTCTCCCACAAGAACCACTCGGCTGATCCTTCTTCAATATGCCCTTCACCAACATGCAGTGTTTCCTTGATTGAATTAGCTCTCACGCCAATATTTGCGTCTAGAGCCTTTGCATTGAGGGCTATCTGAAAACGGCTGTGGCGCTGAAGTTGCCTGTGAATGTGGAGTTGGTGGCATGTGAAACCCGCATGTGGAGCATTCGTTTGTGTGGGATGCTCTACCAGGTTCATTCCTAGATAATGCACTCAAAGGGCACTAAGCATAGAGTGTGAAAATTGTGTTTCCTTGAGAGCTGCTTAGAAGCCTGATGGTGTGTGAAGTTAGTGAGCCAAATGGAGTTGTTCTCCCACAAGAACCACTCGGCTGATCCTTCTTCAATATGCCCTTCACCAACATGTAGTGTTTATTTGATTCAATCAGCTCTCACACCAATATTTGCGTCTAGAGCCTTTGCATTGAGGGCTATCTGAAAATGGCTGTTTCGCTGAAGTTGCCTGAGAATGTGGAGTTGGTGGCATGTGAAACCCGCATGTGGAGCATTCGTTTGTGTGGGATGCTCACCAAGCTTCATTTCAGTCCTAGGCACTCAAAGGGCACTAAGCATAGAGTGTGAAAACTGAGTTTCCTTGAGAGCTCCTCTGAAGCCTGATGGTGTGTGAAGTTAGTGAGCCAAATGGAGTTGTTCTCCCACAAGAACCACTCGGCTGATCCTTCTTCAATATGCCCTTCACCAACATGCAGTGTTTCCTTGATTGAATCAGTTCTCACGCGAATATTTGCTTCTAGAGCCTTTGCATTGAGGGCTATCTGAAAACGGCTGTGGTGCTGAAGTTGCCTGCGAATGTGGAGTTGGTGGCAACTGAAACCCGCATGTGGAGCATTCGTTTGTGTGGGATGCTCTACCAGGTTCATTTCTAGATAATGCACTCAAAGGGCACTAATCATAGAGTGTGAAAACTGAGTTTCCTTGAGAGCTCCTCTGAAGCCTGATGGTGTGTGAAGTTAGTGAGCCAAATGGAGTTGTTCTCCCACAAGAACCACTCGGCTGATCCTTCTTCAATATGCCCTTCACCAACATGCAGTATTTCTTTGATTCAATCAGCTCTCACACCAATATTTGCGTGTAGAGCCTTTGCATTGAGGGCTATCTGAAAACGGCTGTGGCGCTGAAGTTGCCTGTGAATGTGGAGTTGGTGGCATGTGAAACCCGCATGTGGAGCATTCGTTTGTGTGGGATGCTCACCAAGCTTCATTTTAGTCCTAGGCACTCAAAGGGCACTAAGCATAGAGTGTGAAAACTGAGTTTCCTTGAGAGCTGCTTGGAAGCCTGATGGTGTGTGAAGTTATTGAGCCAAATGGAGTTGTTCTCCCACAAGAACCACTCGGCTGATCCTTCTTCAATATGCCCTTCACCAACATGCAGTGTTTCCTTGATTGAATTAGCTCTCACACCAATATTTGCAACTAGAGCCTTTGCATTGAGGGCTATCTGAAAACGGCTGTGGCGCTGAAGTTGCCTCTGAATGTGGAGAAGGTGGCATGTGAAACCCGCGTGTGGAGCATTCGTTTGTGTGGGATGCTCTACCAGGTTCTTTCCTAGATAATGCACTCAAAGGGCACTAAGCATAGAGTGTGAAAACTGAGTTTCCTTGAGAGCTGCTTGGAAGCCTGATGGTGTGTGAAGTTAGTGAGCCAAATGGAGTTGTTCTCCCACAACATCCACTCGGCTGATCCTTCTTCAATATGCCCTTCACCAACATGCAGTGTTTCCTTGATTGAATTAGCTCTCACACCAATATTTGCGTCTAGAGCCTTTGCATTGAGGGCTATCTGAAAACGGCTGTGGCGCTGAAGTTGCCTGAGAATGTGGAGTTGGTTGCATGTGAAACCCGCATGTGGAGCATTCGTTTGTGTGGGATGCTCACCAAGCTTCATTTCAGTCCTAGGCACTTAAAGGGCACTAAGCATAGAGTGTGAAAACTGAGTTTCCTTGAGAGCTGCTTGGAAGCCTGATGGTGTGTGAAGTTAGTGAGCCAAATGGAGTTGTTCTCCCACAAGAACCACTCGGCTGATCCTTCTTCAATATGCCCTTCACCAACATGCAGTGTTTCCTTGATTGAATTAGCTCTCACACCAATATTTGTGTCTAGAGCCTTTGCATTTAGGGCTATCTGAAAACGGCTGTGGCGCTGAAGTTGCCTGCGAATGTGGAGTTGGTGGCATGTGAAACCCGCATGTGGAGCATTCGTTTGTGTGGGATGCTCACCAAGCTTCATTTCCGTCCTAAGCACTCAAAGGGCACTAAGCATAGAGTGTGAAAACTGAGTTTCCTAGAGAGCTCCTCTGAAGCCTGATGGTGTGTGAAGTTAGTGAGCCAAATGGAGTTGTTCTCCCACAAGAACCCCTCTGCTGATCCTTCTGCAATATGCCCTTCACCAACATGCAGTATTTCTTTGATTCAATCAGCTCTCACACCAATATTTGCGTGTAGAGCCTTTGCATTGAGGGCTATCTGCAAACGGCTGTGGCGCTGAAGTTGGCTGAGAATGTGGAGTTGGTGGCATGTGAAACCCGCATGTGGAGCATTCGTTTGTGTGGGATGCTCATCAAGCTTCATTTCAGTCCTAGGCACTCAAAGGGCACTAAGCATAGAGTGTGAAAATTGAGTTTTCTTGAGAGCTGCTTAGAAGCCTGATGGTGTGTGAAGTTATTGAGCCAAATGGAGTTGTTCTCCCACAAGAACCACTCGGCTGATCCTTCCACAATATGCCCTTCACCAACATGCAGTGTTTCCTTGATTGAATTAGCTCTCACACCAATATTTTCGTCTAGAGCCTTTACATTGAGGGCTATCTGAAAACGGCTGTGGCGCTGAAGTTGCCTGAGAATGTGGAGTTGGTGGCATGTGAAACCCGCATGTGGAGCATTCGTTTGTGTGGGATGCTCACCAAGCTTCATTTTAGTCCTAGGCACTCAAAGGGCACTAAGCATAGAGTGTGAAAACTGAGTTTCCTTGAGAGCTGCTTGGAAGCCTGATGGTGTGTGAAGTTAGTGAGCCAAATGGAGTTGTTCTCCCACAAGAACCACTCGGCTGATCCTTCTTCAATATGCCTTTCACCAACATGCAGTGTTTCCTTGATTGAATTAGCTCTCACACCAATATTTGCGTCCAGAGCCATTGCATTGAGGGCTATCTGAAAACGGCTGTGGCGCTGAAGTTGCCTGTGAATGTGGAGTTGGTGTCATGTGAAACCCGCATGTGGAGCATTCGTTTGTGTGGGATGCTCACCAAGCTTCATTTCAGTCCTAGGCTCTCAAAGGGCACTAAGCATAGAGTGTGAAAACTGAGTTTTCTTGAGAGCTGCTTGGAAGCCTGATGGTGTGTGAAGTTAGTGAGCCAAATGGAGTTGTTCTCCCACAAGAACCACTCGGCTGATCCTTCCACAATATGCCCTTCACCAACATGCAGTGTTTCCTTGATTGAATTAGCTCTCACACCAATATTTGCGTCTAGAGCCTTTGCATTGAGGGCTATCTGAAAACGGCTGTGGCGCTGAAGTTGCCTGTGAATGTGGAGTTGGTGGCATGTGAAACCCGCATGTGGAGCATTCGTTTGTGTGGGATGCTCACCAAGCTTCATTTCAGTCCTAGGCACTCAAAGGGCACTAAGCATAGAGTGTGAAAACTGAGTTTCCTTGAGAGCTGCTTGGAAGCCTGATGGTGTGTGAAGTTAGTGAGCCAAATGGAGTTGTTCTCCCACAAGAACCACTCGGCTGATCCTTCTTCAATATGCCCTTCACCAACATGCAGTGTTTCCTTGATTGAATTAGCTCTCACGCCAATATTTGCGTCTAGAGCCTTTGCATTGAGGGCTATCTGAAAACGGCTGTGGCGCTGAAGTTGCCTGTGAATGTGGAGTTGGTGGCATGTGAAACCCGCATGTGGAGCATTCGTTTGTGTGGGATGCTCTACCAGGTTCATTCCTAGATAATGCACTCAAAGGGCACTAAGCATAGAGTGTGAAAATTGTGTTTCCTTGAGAGCTGCTTAGAAGCCTGATGGTGTGTGAAGTTAGTGAGCCAAATGGAGTTGTTCTCCCACAAGAACCACTCGGCTGATCCTTCTTCAATATGCCCTTCACCAACATGTAGTGTTTATTTGATTCAATCAGCTCACACACCAATATTTGCGTGTAGAGCCTTTGCATTGAGGGCTATCTGAAAATGGCTGTTTCGCTGAAGTTGCCTGAGAATGTGGAGTTGGTGGCATGTGAAACCCGCATGTGGAGCATTCGTTTCTGTGGGATGCTCACCAAGCTTCATTTCAGTCCTAGGCACTCAAAGGGCACTAAGCATAGAGTGTGAAAACTGAGTTTCCTTGAGAGCTCCTCTGAAGCCTGATGGTGTGTGAAGTTAGTGAGCCAAATGGAGTTGTTCTCCCACAAGAACCACTCGGCTGATCCTTCTTCAATATGCCCTTCACCAACATGCAGTGTTTCCTTGATTGAATCAGTTCTCACGCGAATATTTGCTTCTAGAGCCTTTGCATTGAGGGCTATCTGAAAACGGCTGTGGTGCTGAAGTTGCCTGCGAATGTGGAGTTGGTGGCAACTGAAACCCGCATGTGGAGCATTCGTTTGTGTGGGATGCTCTACCAGGTTCATTTCTAGATAATGCACTCAAAGGGCACTAATCATAGAGTGTGAAAACTGAGTTTCCTAGAGAGCTCCTCTGAAGCCTGATGGTGTGTGAAGTTAGTGAGCCAAATGGAGTTGTTCTCCCACAAGAACCACTCGGCTGATCCTTCTTCAATATGCCCTTCACCAACATGCAGTATTTCTTTGATTCAATCAGCTCTCACACCAATATTTGCGTGTAGAGCCTTTGCATTGAGGGCTATCTGAAAACGGCTGTGGCGCTGAAGTTGCCTGTGAATGTGGAGTTGGTGGCATGTGAAACCCGCATGTGGAGCATTCGTTTGTGTGGGATGCTCACCAAGCTTCATTTTAGTCCTAGGCACTCAAAGGGCACTAAGCATAGAGTGTGAAAACTGAGTTTCCTTGAGAGCTGCTTGGAAGCCTGATGGTGTGTGAAGTTATTGAGCCAAATGGAGTTGTTCTCCCACAAGAACCACTCGGCTGATCCTTCTTCAATATGCCCTTCACCAACATGCAGTGTTTCCTTGATTGAATTAGCTCTCACACCAATATTTGCAACTAGAGCCTTTGCATTGAGGGCTATCTGAAAACGGCTGTGGCGCTGAAGTTGCCTCTGAATGTGGAGAAGGTGGCATGTGAAACCCGCGTGTGGAGCATTCGTTTGTGTGGGATGCTCTACCAGGTTCTTTCCTAGATAATGCACTCAAAGGGCACTAAGCATAGAGTGTGAAAACTGAGTTTCCTTGAGAGCTGCTTGGAAGCCTGATGGTGTGTGAAGTTAGTGAGCCAAATGGAGTTGTTCTCCCACAACATCCACTCGGCTGATCCTTCTTCAATATGCCCTTCACCAACATGCAGTGTTTCCTTGATTGAATTAGCTCTCACACCAATATTTGCATCTAGAGCCTTTGCATTGAGGGCTATCTGAAAACGGCTGTGGCGCTGAAGTTGCCTGAGAATGTGGAGTTGGTTGCATGTGAAACCCGCATGTGGAGCATTCGTTTGTGTGGGATGCTCACCAAGCTTCATTTCAGTCCTAGGCACTTAAAGGGCACTAAGCATAGAGTGTGAAAACTGAGTTTCCTTGAGAGCTGCTTGGAAGCCTGATGGTGTGTGAAGTTAGTGAGCCAAATGGAGTTGTTCTCCCACAAGAACCACTCGGCTGATCCTTCTTCAATATGCCCTTCACCAACATGCAGTGTTTCCTTGATTGAATTAGCTCTCACACCAATATTTGTGTCTAGAGCCTTTGCATTTAGGGCTATCTGAAAACGGCTGTGGCGCTGAAGTTGCCTGCGAATGTGGAGTTGGTGGCATGTGAAACCCGCATGTGGAGCATTCGTTTGTGTGGGATGCTCACCAAGCTTCATTTCCGTCCTAAGCACTCAAAGGGCACTAAGCATAGAGTGTGAAAACTGAGTTTCCTAGAGAGCTCCTCTGAAGCCTGATGGTGTGTGAAGTTAGTGAGCCAAATGGAGTTGTTCTCCCACAAGAACCACTCGGCTGATCCTTCTTCAATATGCCCTTCACCAACATGCAGTATTTCTTTGATTCAATCAGCTCTCACACCAATATTTGCGTGTAGAGCCTTTGCATTGAGGGCTATCTGAAAACGGCTGTGGCGCTGAAGTTGCCTGTGAATGTGGAGTTGGTGGCATGTGAAACCCGCATGTGGAGCATTCGTTTGTGTGGGATGCTCATCAAGCTTCATTTCAGTCCTAGGCACTCAAAGGGCACTAAGCATAGAGTGTGAAAACTGAGTTTCCTTGAGAGCTGCTTGGAAGCCTGATGGTGTGTGAAGTTAGTGAGCCAAATGGAGTTGTTCTCCCACAAGAACCACTCGGCTGATCCTTCTTCAATATGCCCTTCACCAACATGCGGTGTTTCCTTGATTGAATTAGCTCTCACACCAATATTTGCGTCTAGAGCCTTTGCATTGAGGGCTATCTGAAAATGGCTGTGGCGCTGAAGTTGCCTGTGAATGTGGAGTTGGTGTCATGTGAAACCCGCATGTGGAGCATTCGTTTGTGTGGGATGCTCACCAAGCTTCATTTCAGTCCTAGGCACTCAAAGGGCACTAAGCATAGAGTGTGAAAACTGAGTTTCCTTGAGAGCTGCTTGTAAGCCTGATGGTGTGTGAAGTTATTGAGCCAAATGGAGTTGTTCTCCCAGAAGAACCACTCGGCTGATCCTTCTTCAATATGCCCTTCACCAACATGCAGTGTTTCCTTGATTGAATTAGCTCTCACACCAATATTTGCAACTAGAGCCTTTGCATTGAGGGCTATCTGAAAACGGCTGTGGCGCTGAAGTTGCCTCTGAATGTGGAGAAGGTGGCATGTGAAACCCGCATGTGGAGCATTCTTTTGTGTGGGATGCTCTACCAGGTTCATTCCTAGATAATGCACTCAAAGGGCACTAAGCATAGAGTGTGAAAACTGAGTTTCCTTGAGAGCTGCTTGGAAGCCTGATGGTGTGTGAAGTTAGTGAGCCAAATGGAGTTGTTCTCCCACAAGAACCACTCGGCTGATCCTTCTTCAATATGCCCTTCACCAACATGCAGTGTTTCCTTGATTGAATTAGCTCTCACACCAATATTTGCATCTAGAGCCTTTGCATTGAGGGCTATCTGAAAACGGCTGTGGCGCTGAAGTTGCCTGAGAATGTGGAGTTGGTTGCATGTGAAACCCGCATGTGGAGCATTCGTTTGTGTGGGATGCTCACCAAGCTTCATTTCAGTCCTAGGCACTCAAAGGGCACTAAGCATAGAGTGTGAAAACTGAGTTTCCTTGAGAGCTCCTCTGAAGCCTGATGGTGTGTGAAGTTAGTGAGCCAAATGGAGTTGTCTCCCACAAGAACCACTCGGCTGATCCTTCTTCAATATGCCCTTCACCAACATGCAGTATTTCTTTGATTCAATCAGCTCTCACACCAATATTTGCGTGTAGAGCCTTTGCATTGAGGGCTATCTGAAAACGGCTGTGGCGCTGAAGTTGCCTGTGAATGTGGAGTTGGTGGCATGTGAAACCCGCATGTGGAGCATTCGTTTGTGTGGGATGCTCATCAAGCTTCATTTCAGTCCTAGGCACTCAAAGGGCACTAAGCATAGAGTGTGAAAACTGAGTTTCCTTGAGAGCTGCTTGGAAGCCTGATGGTGTGTGAAGTTAGTGAGCCAAATGGAGTTGTTCTCCACAAGAACCACTCGGCTGATCCTTCTTCAATATGCCCTTCACCAACATGCGGTGTTTCCTTGATTGAATTAGCTCTCACACCAATATTTGCGTCTAGAGCCTTTGCATTGAGGGCTATCTGAAAATGGCTGTGGCGCTGAAGTTGCCTGTGAATGTGGAGTTGGTGTCATGTGAAACCCGCATGTGGAGCATTCGTTTGTGTGGGATGCTCACCAAGCTTCATTTCAGTCCTAGGCACTCAAAGGGCACTAAGCATAGAGTGTGAAAACTGAGTTTCCTTGAGAGCTGCTTGGAAGCCTGATGGTGTGTGAAGTTATTGAGCCAAATGGAGTTGTTCTCCCACAAGAACCACTCGGCTGATCCTTCTTCAATATGCCCTTCACCAACATGCAGTGTTTCCTTGATTGAATTAGCTCTCACACCAATATTTGCAACTAGAGCCTTTGCATTGAGGGCTATCTGAAAACGGCTGTGGCGCTGAAGTTGCCTCTGAATGTGGAGAAGGTGGCATGTGAAACCCGCATGTGGAGCATTCTTTTGTGTGGGATGCTCTACCAGGTTCATTCCTAGATAATGCACTCAAAGGGCACTAAGCATAGAGTGTGAAAACTGAGTTTCCTTGAGAGCTGCTTGGAAGCCTGATGGTGTGTGAAGTTAGTGAGCCAAATGGAGTTGTTCTCCCACAAGAACCACTCGGCTGATCCTTCTTCAATATGCCCTTCACCAACATGCAGTGTTTCCTTGATTGAATTAGCTCTCACACCAATATTTGCATCTAGAGCCTTTGCATTGAGGGCTATCTGAAAACGGCTGTGGCGCTGAAGTTGCCTGAGAATGTGGAGTTGGTTGCATGTGAAACCCGCATGTGGAGCATTCGTTTGTGTGGGATGCTCACCAAGCTTCATTTCAGTCCTAGGCACTCAAAGGGCACTAAGCATAGAGTGTGAAAACTGAGTTTCCTTGAGAGCTCCTCTGAAGCCTGATGGTGTGTGAAGTTAGTGAGCCAAATGGACTTATTCTCCAACAAGAACCACTCGGCTGATCCTTCTTCAATATGCCCTTCACCAACATGCAGTGTTTCCTTGATTGAATTAGCTCTCACACCAATATTTGTGTCTAGAGCCTTTGCATTTAGGGCTATCTCAAAACGGCTGTGGCGCTGAAGTTGCCTGTGAATGTGGAGTTGGTGGCATGTGAAACCCGCATGTGGAGCATTCGTTTGTGTGGGATGCTCACCAAGCTTCATTTCAGTCCTAGGCACTCAAAGGGCACTAAGCATAGAGTGTGAAAACTGAGTTTCCTGGAGAGCTGCTTGGAAGCCTGATGGTGTGTGAGTTAGTGAGCCAAATGGAGTTGTTCTCCCACAAGAACCACTCGGTTGATCCTTCTTCAATATGCCCTTCACCAACATGCAGTGTTTCCTTGATTGAATTAGCTCTCACACCAATATTTGCGTCTAGAGCCTTTGCATTGAGGGGTATCTGAAAATTTCTGTGGCGCTGAAGTTGCCTGAGAATGTGGAGTTGGTGGCATGTGAAACCCGCATGTGGAGCATTCGTTTGTGTGGGATGCTCACCAAGCTTCATTTCAGTCCTAGGCACTCAAAGGGCACTAAGCATAGAGTGTGAAAACTGAGTTTCCTTGAGAGCTGCATGGAGACCTGATGGTGTGTGAAGTTAGTGAGCCAAATGGAGTTATTCTCCCACAAGAACCACTCGGCTGATCCTTCTTCAATATGCCCTTCACCAACAGGCTGTGTTTCCTTGATTGAATTAGCTCTCACATCAATATTTGCGTCTAGAGCCTTTGCATTGAGGGCTATCTGAAAACTGCTGTGGCGCTGAAGTTGCCTGTGAATGTGGAGTTGGTGGCAACTGAAACCCGCATGTGGAGCATTCGTTTGTGTGGGATGCTCTAACAAGCTTCATTTCAGTCCTAGGCACTCAAAGGGCACTAAGCATAGAGTGTGAAAACTGAGTTTCCTTGAGAGCTGCTTGGAAGCCTGATGGTGTGTGAAGTTAGTGAGCCAAATGGAGTTATTCTCCAACAAGAACCACTCGGCTGATCCTTCTTCAATATGCCCTTCACCAACATGCAGTGTTTCCTTGATTGAATTAGCTCTCAAACCAATATTTGCGTCTAAAGCCTTTGCATTGAGGGCTATCTGAAAACGCCTGTGGCGCTGAAGTTGCCTGAGAATGTGGAGTTGGTGGCATGTGAAACCCGCATGTGGAGCATTCGTTTGTGTGGGATGCTCACCAAGCTTCACTCCAGTCCTAGGCACTCAAAGGGCACTAAGCATAGAGTGTGAAAACTGAGTTTCCTTGAGAGCTGCTTGGAAGCCTGATGGTGTGTGAAGTTAGTGAGCCAAATGGAGTTGTTCTCCCACAAGAACCACTCGGCTGATCCTTCTTCAATATGCCCTTCACCAACATGCAGTGTTTCCTTGATTGAATTAGCTCTCACACCAATATTTGCGTCTAGAGCCTTTGCATTGAGGGCTATCTGAAAACGGCTGTGGCGCTGAAGTTGCCTGAGAATGTGGAGTTGGTGGCATGTGAAACCCGCATGTGGAGCATTCGTTTGTGTGGGATGCTCACCAAGCTTCATTTCAGTCCTAGGCACTCAAAGGGCACTAAGCATAGAGTGTGAAAACTAGGTTTTCTTGAGAGCTGCTTGGAAGCCTGATGGTGTGTGAAGTTAGTGAGCCAAATGGAGTTGTTCTCCCACAAGAACCACTCGGCTGATCCTTCCACATTATGCCCTTCACCAACATGCAGTGTTTCCTTGATTGAATTAGCTCTCACAACAATATTTGCGTCCAGAGGCTTTGCATTGAGGGCTATCTGAAAACGACTGTGGCGCTGAAGTTGCCTGTGAATGTGGAGTTGGTGGCATGTGAAACCCGCATGTGGAGCATTCGTTTGTGTGTGATGCTCTATCAGGTTCATTCCTAGATAATGCACTCAAATGGGCACTAAGCATAGAGTGTGAAAACTGAGTTTCCTTGAGAGCTGCTTGGAAGCCTGATGGTGTGTGAAGTTAGTGAGCCAAATAGAGTTGTTCTCCCACAAGAACCACTCGGCTGATCCTTCTTCAATATGCCCTTCACCAACATGCAGTGTTTCCTTGATTGAATTAGCTCTCACACCAATATTTGCGTCTAGAGCCTTTGCATTTAGGGCTATGTCAAAACGGCTGTGGCGCTGAAGTTGCCTGAGAAAGTGGAGTTGGTGGCATGTGAAACCCGCATGTGGAGCATTCGTTTGTGTGGGATGCTCACGAAGCTTCATTCCAGTCCTAGGCACTCAAAGGGCACTAAGCATAGAGTGTGAAAACTGAGTTTCCTTGAGAGCTGCTTGGAAGCCTGATGGAGTGTGAAGTTAGTGAGCCAAATGGAGTTGTTCTCCCACAAGAACCACTCGGCTGATCCTTCTTCAATATGCCCTTCACCAACATGCAGTGTTTCCTTGATTGAATTAGCTCTCACACCAATATTTGCGTCTAGAGCCTTTGCATTGAGGGCTATCTGAAAACGGCTGTGGCGCTGAAGTTGCCTGAGAATGTGGAGTTGGTGGCATGTGAAACCCGCATGTGGAGCATTCGTTTGTGTGGGATGCTCATCAAGCTTCATTTCAGTCCTAGGCACTCAAAGGGCACTAAGCATAGAGTGTGAAAATTGAGTTTTCTTGAGAGCTGCTTCGAAGCCTGATGGTGTGTGAAGTTATTGAGCCAAATGGAGTTGTTCTCCCACAAGAACCACTCGGCTGATCCTTCTTCAATATGCCTTTCACCAACATGCATTGTTTCCTTGATTGAATTAGCTCTCACACCAATATTTGCGTCCAGAGCCATTGCATTGAGGGCTATCTGAAAACGGCTGTGGCGCTGAAGTTGCCTGTGAATGTGGAGTTGGTGGCATGTGAAACCCGCATGTGGAGCATTCGTTTGTGTGGGATGCTCTACCAGGTTCATTCCTAGATAATGCACTCAAAGGGCACTAAGCATAGAGTGTGAAAACTGAGTTTCCTTGAGAGCTGCTTGGAAGCCTGATGGTGTGTGAAGTTAGTGAGCCAAATGGAGTTGTTCTCCCACAAGAACCACTCGGCTGATCCTTCTTCAATATGCCCTTCACCAACATGCAGTGTTTCCTTGATTGAATTAGCTCTCACACCAATATTTGCGTCTAGAGCCTTTGCATTGAGGGCTATCTGAAAACGGCTGTGGCTCTGAAGTTGCCTGAGAATGTGGAGTTGGTGGCATGTGAAACCCGCATGTGGAGCATTCGTTTGTGTGGGATGCTCACCAAGCTTCATTTCAGTCCTAGGCACTCAAAGGGCACTAAGCATAGAGTGTGAAAACTGAGTTTTCTTGAGAGCTGCTTGGAAGCCTGATGGTGTGTGAAGTTAGTGAGCCAAATGGAATTGTTCTCCCACAAGAACCACTCGGCTGATCCTTCTTCAATATGCCTTTCACCAACATGCAGTGTTTAATTGATTGAATTAGCTCTCACACCAATATTTGCATCTAGAGCCTTTGCATTGAGGGCTATCTGAAAAAGGGCTGTGGCGCTGAAGTTGCCTGAGAATGTGGAGTTGGTGGCATGTGAAACCCGCATGTGGAGCATTCGTTTGTGTGGGATGCTCACCAAGCTTAATTTCAGTCCTAGGCACTCAAAGGGCACTAAGCATAGAGTGTGAAAGCTAGGTTTTCTTGAGAGCTGCTTGGAAGCCTGATGGTGTGTGAAGTTAGTGAGCCAAATGGAGTTGTTCTCCCACAAGAACCACTCGGCTGATCCTTCTTCAATATGCCCTTCACCAACATGCAGTGTTTCCTTGATTGAATTAGCTCTCACACCAATATTTGCGTCTAGAGCCTTTGCATTGAGGGCTATCTGAAAAACGGCTGTGGTGCTGAAGTTGCCTGAGAATGTGGAGTTGGTGGCATGTAAAACCCGCAGGTGGAGCATTCGTTTGTGTGGGATGCTCTACCAGGTTCATTTCTAGATAATGCACTCAAAGGGCACTAAGCATAGAGTGTGTAAACTGAGTTTCCTTGAGAGCTGCTTGGATGCCTGAATGTGTGTGAAGTTAGTGTGAAAAATGGAGTTGTTCTCCCACAAGAACCACTCGGCTGATCCTTCTTCAATATGCCCTTCACCAACATGCAGTGTTTCCTTGATTGAATTAGCTCTCACACCAATATTTGTGTCTAGAGCCTTTGCATTGAGGGCTATCTGAAAACCGCTGTGGCGCTGAAGTTGCCTCTGAATGTGGAGTTGGTGGCATGTGAAACCCGCATGTGGAGCATTCGTTTGTGTTGGGATGCTCACCAAGCTTCATTTCAGTCCTAGGCTCTCAAAGGGCACTAAGCATAGAGTGTGAAAACTGAGTTTCCTTGAGAGCTGCTTAGAAGCCTGATGGTGTGTGAAGTTAGTGAGCCAAATGGAGTTGTTCTCCCACAAGAACCACTCGGCTGATCCTTCTTCAATATGCCCTTCACCAACATGCAGTGTTTCCTTGATTGAATTAGCTCTCACACCAATATTTGCGTGTAGAGCCTTTGCATTGAGGGCTATCTGAAAACGGCTGTGGTACTGAAGTTGCCTGAGAATGTGGAGTTGGTGGCATGTGAAACCCGCATGTGGAGCATTCGTTTGTGTGGGATGCTCACCAAGCTTCATTTTAGTCCTAGGCACTCAAAGGGCACTAAGCATAGAGTGTGAAAACTAGGTTTTCTTGAGAGCTGCTTGGAAGCCTGATGGTGTGTGAAGTTAGTGAGCCAAATGGAGTTGTTCTCCCACAAGAACCACTCGGCTGATCCTTCCACCATATGCCCTTCACCAACATGCAGTGTTTCCTTGATTGAATTAGCTCTCAGAACAATATTTGCGTCCAGAGGCTTCGCATTGAGGGCTATCTGAAAACGACTGTGGCGCTGAAGTTGCTGTGAATGTGGAGTTGGTGGCATGTGAAACCCGCATGTGGAGCATTCGTTTGTGTCTGATGCTCTATCAGGTTCATTCCTAGATAATGCACTCAAATGGGCACTAAGCATAGAGTGTGAAAACTGAGTTTCCTTGAGAGCTGCTTGGAAGCCTGATGGTGTGTGAAGTTAGTGAGCCAAATGGAGTTGTTCTCCCACAAGAACCACTCGGCTGATCCTTCTTCAATATGCCCTTCACCAACATGCAGTGTTTCCTTGATTGAATTAGCTCTCACACCAATATTTGCGTCTAGAGCCTTTGCATTTAGGGCTATCTCAAAACGGCTGTGGCGCTGAAGTTGCCTGAGAATGTGGAGTTGGTGGCATGTGAAACCCGCATGTGGAGCATTCGTTTGTGTGGGATGCTCACGAAGCTTCATTCCAGTCCTAGGCATTCAAAGGGCACTAAGCATAGAGTGTGAAAACTGAGTTTCCTTGAGAGCTGCTTGGAAGCCTGATGGAGTGTGAAGTTAGTGAGCCAAATGGAGTTGTTCTCCCACAAGAACCACTCGGCTGATCCTTCTTCAATATGCCCTTCACCAACATGCAGTGTTTCCTTGATTGAATTAGCTCTCACACCAATATTTGCGTCTAGAGCCTTTGCATTGAGGGCTATCTGAAAACGGCTGTGGCGCTGAAGTTGGCTGAGAATGTGGAGTTGGTGGCATGTGAAACCCGCATGTGGAGCATTCGTTTGTGTGGGATGCTCATCAAGCTTCATTTCAGTCCTAGGCACTCAAAGGGCACTAAGCATAGAGTGTGAAAATTGAGTTTTCTTGAAAGCTGCTTAGAAGCCTGATGGTGTGTGAAGTTATTGAGCCAAATGGAGTTGTTCTCCCACAAGAACCACTCGGCTGATCCTTCCACAATATGCCCTTCACCAACATGCAGTGTTTCCTTGATTGAATTATCTCTCACACCAATATTTTCGTCTAGAGCCTTTACATTGAGGGCTATCTGAAAACGGCTGTGGCGCTGAAGTTGCCTGAGAATGTGGAGTTGGTGGCATGTGAAACCCGCATGTGGAGCATTCGTTTGTGTGGGATGCTCACCAAGCTTCATTTCAGTCCTAGGCACTCAAAGGGCACTAAGCATAGAGTGTGAAAACTGAGTTTCCTTGAGAGCTGCTTGGAAGCCTGATGGTGTGTGAAGTTAGTGAGCCAAATGGAGTTGTTCTCCCACAAGAACCACTCGGCTGATCCTTCTTCAATATGCCTTTCACCAACATGCAGTGTTTCCTTGATTGAATTAGCTCTCACACCAATATTTGCGTCCAGAGCCATTGCATTGAGGGCTATCTGAAAACGGCTGTGGCGCTGAAGTTGCCTGTGAATGTGGAGTTGGTGGCATGTGAAACCCGCATGTGGAGCATTCGTTTGTGTGGGATGCTCTACCAGGTTCATTCCTAGATAATGCACTCAAAGGGCACTAAGCATAGAGTGTGAAAACTGAGTTTCCTTGAGAGCTTCTTGGAAGCCTGATGGTGTGTGAAGTTAGTGAGCCAAATGGAGTTGTTCTCCCACAAGAACCACTCGGCTGATCCTTCTTCAATATGCCCTTCACCAACATGCAGTGTTTCCTTGATTGAATTAGCTCTCACACCAATCTTTGCGTCTAGAGCCTTTGCATTGAGGGCTATCTGAAAACGGCTGTGGCGCTGAAGTTGCCTGAGAATGTGGAGTTGGTGGCATGTGAAACCCGCATGTGGAGCATTCGTTTGTGTGGGATGCTCACCAAGCTTCATTTCAGTCCTAGGCACTCAAAGGGCACTAAGCATAGAGTGTGAAAACTGAGTTTTCTTGAGAGCTGCTTGGAAGCCTGATGGTGTGTGAAGTTAGTGAGCCAAATGGAATTGTTCTCCCACAAGAACCACTCGGCTGATCCTTCTTCAATATGCCTTTCACCAACATGCAGTGTTTAATTGATTGAATTAGCTCTCACACCAATATTTGCATCTAGAGCCTTTGCATTGAGGGCTATCTGAAAACGGCTGTGGCGCTGAAGTTGCCTGAGAATGTGGAGTTGGTGGCATGTGAAACCCGCATGTGGAGCATTCGTTTGTGTGGGATGCTCATCAAGCTTCATTTCAGTCCTAGGCACTCAAAGGGCACTAAGCATAGAGTGTGAAAGCTAGGTTTTCTTGAGAGCTGCTTGGAAGCCTGATGGTGTGTGAAGTTAGTGAGCCAAATGGAGTTGTTCTCCCACAAGAACCACTCGGCTGATCCTTCCACAATATGCCCTTTACCAACATGCAGTGTTTCCTTGATTGAATTAGCTCTCACACCAATATTTTCGTCTAGATCCTTTACATTGAGGGCTCTCTGAAAACGGCTGTGGCGCTGAAGTTGCCTGTGAATGTGGTGTTGGTGGCATGTGAAACCCGCATGTGGAGCATTCGTTTGTGTGGGATGCTCTACAAGATTCATTTCTAGATAATGCACTCAAAGGGCACTAAGCATAGAGTGTGAAAACTGAGTTTCCTAGAGAGCTTCTCTGAAGCCTGATGGTGTGTGAAGTTAGTGAGCCAAATGGAGTTGTTCTCCCACAAGAACCACTCGGCTGATCCTTCTTCAATATGCCTTTCACCAACATGCAGTGTTTAATTGATTGAATTAGCTCTCACACCAATATTTGAATCTAGAGCCTTTGCATTGAGGGCTATCTGCAAACGGCTGTGGCGCTGAAGTTGCCTGTGAATGTGGAGTTGGTGGCATGTGAAACCCGCATGTGGAGCATTCGTTTGTGTGTTGATGCTCTACCAGGTTCATTCCTAGATAATGCACTCAAAGGGCACTAAGCATAGAGTGTGAAAACTGAGTTTCCTTGAGAGCTGCTTGGAAGCCTGATGGTGTGTGAAGTTAGTGAGCCAAATGGAGTTGTTCTCCCACAAGAACCACTCGGCTGCTCCTTCTTCAATATGCCCTTCACCAACATGCAGTGTTTCCTTGATTGAATTAGCTCTCACACCAATATTTCCGTCTAGAACCTTTGCATTGAGCACTATCTGAAAACGGCTGTGGCGCTGAAGTTGCCTGAGAATGTGGAGTTGGTGGCATGTGAACCCCCTTGTGGAGCATTCGTTTGTGTGGAATGCTCACCAAGTTTCATTTCAGTCCTAGGCACTCAAAGGGCACTAAGCATAGAGTGTGTAAACTGAGTTTCCTTGAGAGCTGCTTGGAAGCCTGATGGTGTGTGAAGTTAGTGAGCCAAATGGAGTTGTTCTCCCACAAGAACCACTCGGCTGATCCTTCTTCAATATGCCTTTCACCAACATGCAGTGTTTCCTTGATTGAATTAGCTCTCACACCAATATTTGCGTCCAGAGCCATTGCATTGAGGGCTATCTGAAAACGGCTGTGGCGCTGAAGTTGCCTGTGAATGTGGAGTTGGTGGCATGTGAAACCCGCAAGTGGAGCATTCGTTTGTGTGGGATGCTCTACCAGGTTCATTCCTAGATAATGCACTCAAAGGGCACTAAGCATAGAGTGTGAAAACTGAGTTTCCTTGAGAGCTGCTTGGAAGCCTGATGGTGTGTGAAGTTAGTGAGCCAAATGGAGTTGTTCTCCCACAAGAACCACTCGGCTGATCCTTCTTCAATATGCCCTTCACCAACATGCAGTGTTTCCTTGATTGAATTAGCTCTCACACCAATCTTTGCGTCTAGAGCCTTTGCATTGAGGGCTATCTGAAAACGGCTGTGGCGCTGAAGTTGCCTGAGAATGTGGAGTTGGTGGCATGTGAAACCCGCATGTGGAGCATTCGTTTGTGTGGGATGCTCACCAAGCTTCATTTCAGTCCTAGGCACTCAAAGGGCACTAAGCATAGAGTGTGAAAACTGAGTTTTCTTGAGAGCTGCTTGGAAGCCTGATGGTGTGTGAAGTTAGTGAGCCAAATGGAATTGTTCTCCCACAAGAACCACTCGGCTGATCCTTCTTCAATATGCCTTTCACCAACATGCAGTGTTTAATTGATTGAATTAGCTCTCACACCAATATTTGCATCTAGAGCCTTTGCATTGAGGGCTATCTGAAAACGGCTGTGGCGCTGAAGTTGCCTGAGAATGTGGAGTTGGTGGCATGTGAAACCCGCATGTGGAGCATTCGTTTGTGTGGGATGCTCATCAAGCTTCATTTCAGTCCTAGGCACTCAAAGGGCACTAAGCATAGAGTGTGAAAGCTAGGTTTTCTTGAGAGCTGCTTGGAAGCCTGATGGTGTGTGAAGTTAGTGAGCCAAATGGAGTTGTTCTCCCACAAGAACCACTCGGCTGATCCTTCCACAATATGCCCTTTACCAACATGCAGTGTTTCCTTGATTGAATTAGCTCTCACACCAATATTTTCGTCTAGATCCTTTACATTGAGGGCTCTCTGAAAACGGCTGTGGCGCTGAAGTTGCCTGTGAATGTGGAGTTGGTGGCATGTGAAACCCGCATGTGGAGCATTCGTTTGTGTGGGATGCTCTACAAGATTCATTTCTAGATAATGCACTCAAAGGGCACTAAGCATAGAGTGTGAAAACTGAGTTTCCTAGAGAGCTTCTCTGAAGCCTGATGGTGTGTGAAGTTAGTGAGCCAAATGGAGTTGTTCTCCCACAAGAACCACTCGGCTGATCCTTCTTCAATATGCCTTTCACCAACATGCAGTGTTTAATTGATTGAATTAGCTCTCACACCAATATTTGAATCTAGAGCCTTTGCATTGAGGGCTATCTGCAAACGGCTGTGGCGCTGAAGTTGCCTGTGAATGTGGAGTTGGTGGCATGTGAAACCCGCATGTGGAGCATTCGTTTGTGTGTTGATGCTCTACCAGGTTCATTCCTAGATAATGCACTCAAAGGGCACTAAGCATAGAGTGTGAAAACTGAGTTTCCTTGAGAGCTGCTTGGAAGCCTGATGGTGTGTGAAGTTAGTGAGCCAAATGGAGTTGTTCTCCCACAAGAACCACTCGGCTGCTCCTTCTTCAATATGCCCTTCACCAACATGCAGTGTTTCCTTGATTGAATTAGCTCTCACACCAATATTTCCGTCTAGAACCTTTGCATTGAGCACTATCTGAAAACGGCTGTGGCGCTGAAGTTGCCTGAGAATGTGGAGTTGGTGGCATGTGAACCCCCTTGTGGAGCATTCGTTTGTGTGGAATGCTCACCAAGTTTCATTTCAGTCCTAGGCACTCAAAGGGCACTAAGCATAGAGTGTGTAAACTGAGTTTCCTTGAGAGCTGCTTGGAAGCCTGATGGTGTGTGAAGTTAGTGAGCCAAATGGAGTTGTTCTCCCACAAGAACCACTCGGCTGATCCTTCTTCAATATGCCTTTCACCAACATGCAGTGTTTCCTTGATTGAATTAGCTCTCACACCAATATTTGCGTCCAGAGCCATTGCATTGAGGGCTATCTGAAAACGGCTGTGGCGCTGAAGTTGCCTGTGAATGTGGAGTTGGTGGCATGTGAAACCCGCAAGTGGAGCATTCGTTTGTGTGGGATGCTCTACCAGGTTCATTCCTAGATAATGCACTCAAAGGGCACTAAGCATAGAGTGTGAAAACTGAGTTTCCTTGAGAGCTGCTTGGAAGCCTGATGGTGTGTGAAGTTAGTGAGCCAAATGGAGTTGTTCTCCCACAAGAACCACTCGGCTGATCCTTCTTCAATATGCCCTTCACCAACATGCAGTGTTTCCTTGATTGAATTAGCTCTCACACCAATCTTTGCGTCTAGAGCCTTTGCATTGAGGGCTATCTGAAAACGGCTGTGGCGCTGAAGTTGCCTGAGAATGTGGAGTTGGTGGCATGTGAAACCCGCATGTGGAGCATTCGTTTGTGTGGGATGCTCACCAAGCTTCATTTCAGTCCTAGGCACTCAAAGGGCACTAAGCATAGAGTGTGAAAACTGAGTTTTCTTGAGAGCTGCTTGGAAGCCTGATGGTGTGTGAAGTTAGTGAGCCAAATGGAATTGTTCTCCCACAAGAACCACTCGGCTGATTCTTCTTCAACATGCCTTTCACCAACATGCAGTGTTTAATTGATTGAATTAGCTCTCACACCAATATTTGCATCTAGAGCCTTTGCATTGAGGGCTATCTGAAAACGGCTGTGGCGCTGAAGTTGCCTGAGAATGTGGAGTTGGTGGCATGTGAAACCCGCATGTGGAGCATTCGTTTGTGTGGGATGCTCACCAAGCTTCATTTCTAGATAATGCACTCAAAGGGCACTAAGCATAGAGTGTGAAAACTGAGTTTCCTGGAGAGCTGCTTGGAAGCCTGATGGTGTGTGAAGTTAGTGAGCCAAATGGAGTTGTTCTCCCACAAGAACCACTCGGCTGATCCTTCTTCAATATGCCCTTCACCAACATGCAGTGTTTCCTTGATTGAATTAGCTCTCACACCAATATTTGTGTCTAGAGCCTTTGCATTGAGGGCTATCTGAAAACGGCTGTGGCGCTGAAGTTGCCTCTGAATGTGGAGTTTGTGTCATGTGAAACCCGCATGTGGAGAATTCGTTTGTGTGGGATGCCCACGAAGCTTCATTTCAGTCCTAGGCACTCAAAGGGCACTAAGCATAGAGTGTGAAAACTGAGTTTCCTTGAGAGCTGCTTGTAAGCCTGATGGTGTGTGAAGTTAGTGAGCCAAATGGAGTTGTTCTCCCACAAGAACCACTCGGCTGATCCTTCTTCAATATGCCCTTCACCAACATGCAGTGTTTCCTTGATTGAATTAGCTCTCACACCAATATTTGCGTCTAGAGCCTTTACATTGAGGGCTATCTGGAAACAGCTGTGGCGCTGAAGTTGCCTGAGAATGTGGAGTTGGTGGCATGTGAAACCCGCATGTGGAGCATTCGTTTGTGTGGGATGCTCACCAAGCTTCATTTCAGTCCTAGGCACTCAAAGGGCACTAAGCATAGAGTGTGAAAACTGAGTTTCCTTGAGAGCTGCTTGGAAGCCTGATGGTGTGTGAAGTTAGTGAGCCAAATGGAGTTGTTCTCCCACAAGAACCACTCAGCTGATCCTTCTTCAATATGCCCTTCACCAACATGCATTGTTTCCTTGATTGAATTAGCTCTCACACCAAAACTTGCGTCTAGAGCCTTTGCATTGAGGGCTATCTGAAAACGGCTGTGGTGCTGAAGTTGCCTGAGAATGTGGAGTTGGTTTCATGTGAAACCCGCATGTGGAGCATTCGTTTGTGTTTGATGCTCACCAAGTTTCATTTCAGTCCTAGGCACTCAAAGGGCACTAAGCATAGAGTGTGAAAACTGAGTTTCCTTGAGAGCTGCTTGGAAGCCTGATGGTGTGTGAAGTTAGTGAGCCAAATGGAGTTGTTCTCCCACAAGAACCACTCGGCTGATCCTTCTTCAATATGCCCTTCACCAACATGCAGTGTTTCCTTGATTGAATTAGCTCTCACACCAATATTTGCGTCTAGAGCCTTTGCATTGAGGGCTATCTGAAAACGGCTGTGGTGCTGAAGTTGCCTGAGAATGTGGAGTTGGTTTCATGTGAAACCCGCATGTGGAGCATTCGTTTGTGTTTGATGCTCACCAAGTTTCATTTCAGTCCTAGGCACTCAAAGGGCACTAAGCATAGAGTGTGAAAACTGAGTTTCCTTGAGAGCTGCTTGGAAGCCTGATGGTGTGTGAAGTTAGTGAGCCAAATGGAGTTGTTCTCCCACAAGAACCACTCAGCTGATCCTTCTTCAATATGCCCTTCACCAACATGCATTGTTTCCTTGATTGAATTAGCTCTCACACCAAAACTTGCGTCTAGAGCCTTTGCATTGAGGGCTATCTGAAAACGGCTGTGGTGCTGAAGTTGCCTGAGAATGTGGAGTTGGTTTCATGTGAAACCCGCATGTGGAGCATTCGTTTGTGTTTGATGCTCACCAAGTTTCATTTCAGTCCTAGGCACTCAAAGGGCACTAAGCATAGAGTGTGAAAACTGAGTTTCCTTGAGAGCTGCTTGGAAGCCTGATGGTGTGTGAAGTTAGTGAGCCAAATGGAGTTGTTCTCCCACAAGAACCACTCGGCTGATCCTTCTTCAAAATGCCCTTCACCAACATGCAGTGTTTCCTTGATTGAATTAGCTCTCACACCAATATTTGCGTCTAGAGCCTTTGCATTGAGGGCTCTCTGAAAACGGCTGTGGCGCTGAAGTTGCCTGTGAATGTGGTGTTGGTGGCATGTGAAACCCGCATGTGGAGCATTCGTTTGTGTTTGATGCTCTACCAGATTCATTCCTAGATAATGCACTCAAAGGGCACTAAGCATAGAGTGTGAAAACTGAGTTTCCTTGAGAGCTGCTTGGAAGCCTGATGGTGTGTGAAGTTAGTGAGCCAAATGGAATTGTTCTCCCACAAGAACCACTCGGCTGATCCTTCTTCAATATGCCCTTCACCAACATGCAGTGTTTCCTTGATTGAATTAGCTCTCACACCAATATTTGCGTCTAGATCCTTTGCATTGAGGGCTATCTGAAAACGGCTGTGGCGCTGAATTTGCCTGAGAATGTGGAGTTGGTGGCATGTGAAACCCGCATGTGGAGCATTCGTTTGTGTGGGATGCTCACCAAGCTTCATTTCAGTCCTAGGCACTCAAAGAGCACTAAGCATAGAGTGTGAAAACTGAGTTTCCTTGAGAGCTGCTTGGAAGCCTGATGGTGTGTGAAGTTAGTGAGCCAAATGGAGTTGTTCTCCCACAAGAACCACTCGGCTGATCCTTCTTCAATATGCCCTTCACCAACATGCAGTGTTTCCTTGATTGAATTGGCTCTCACACCAATATTTGCGTCTAGTGCCTTTGCATTGAGGGCTATCTGAAAACGGCTGTGGCGCTGAAGTTGCCTGAGAATGTGGAGTTGGTGGCATGTGAAACCCGCATGTGGAGCATTCGTTTGTGTGGGATGCTCACCAAGTTTCATTTCAGTTCAAGGCACTGAAAGGGCACTAAGCATACAGTGTGAAAACTGAGTTTCCTTGAGAGCTGCTTGGAAGCCTGATGGTGTGTGAAGTTAGTGAGCCAAATGGAGTTGTTCTCCCACAAGAACCACTCGGCTGATCCTTCTTCAATATGCCCTTCACCAACATGCAGTGTTTCCTTGATTGAATTAGCTCTCACACCAATATTTGCGTCTAGAGCCTTTGCATTGAGGGCTATCTGAAAACGGCTGTGGCGCTGAAGTTGCCTGAGAATGTAATTGGTGGCATGTGACACCCGCATGTGGAGCATTCCTTTGTGTGGGATGCTCACCAAGTTTCATTTCAGTCCTAGGCACTCAAAGGGCACTAAGCATAGAGTGTGAAAACTGAGTTTCCTTGAGAGCTGCTTGGAAGCCTGATGGTGTGTGAAGTTAGTGAGCCAAATGGAGTTGTTCTCCCACAAGAACCACTCAGCGGATCCTTCTTCAATATGCCCTTCACCAACATGCAGTGTTTCCTTGATTGAATTAGCTCTCACACCAATATTTGCGTCTAGAGCCTTTGCATTGAGGGCTATCTGAAAACGGCTGTGATGCTGAAGTTGCCTGAGAATGTGGAGTTGGTGGCATGTGAAACCCGCATGTGGAGCATTCGTTTGTGTGGGATGCTCTACCAGGTTCATTTCTAGATAATGCACAGAAGGGCACTAAGCATAGAGTGTGAAAACTGAGTTTCCTTGAGAGCTGCTTGGAAGCCTGATGGTGTGTGAAGTTAGTGAGCCAAATGGAGTTGTTCTCCCACAAGAACCACTCGGCTGATCCTTCTTCAATATGCCCTTCACCAACATGCAGTGTTTTCTTGATTGAATTAGCTCTCACATCAATATTTGCGTCTAGAGCCATTGAATTTAGGGCTATCTGAAAACGGCTGTGGCGCTGAAGTTGCCTGTGAATGTGGAGTTGGTGGCATGTGAAACCCGCATGTGCAGCAATCGTTTGTGTGGGATGCTCTACGAGGTTCATTCCTAGATAATGCACTCAAAGGGCACTAAGCATAGAGTGTGAAAACTGAGTTTCCTTGAGAGCTGCTTGGAAGCCTGATGGTGTGTGATGTTAGTGAGCCAAATGGAGTTGTTCTCCCACAAGAACCACTCGGCTGATCCTTCTTCAATATGCCCTTCACCAACATGCAGTGTTTCCTTGATTGAATTAGCTCTCACACCAATATTTGCGTCTAGAGCCTTTGCATTGAGGGCTATCTGAAAACGGCTGTGGCGCTGAAGTTGCCTGAGAATGTGGAATTGGTGGCATGTGAAACCCGCATGTGGAGCATTCGTTTGTGTTTGATGCTCACCAAGTTTCATTTCAGTCCTAGGCACTCAAAGGGCACTAAGCATAGAGTGTGAAAACTGAGTTTCCTTGAGAGCTGCTTGGAAGCCTGATGGTGTGTGAAGTTAGTGAGCCAAATGGAGTTGTTCTCCCACAAGAACCACTCGGCTGATCCTTCTTCAATATGCCCTTCACCAACATGCAGTGTTTCCTTGATTGATGTAGATCTCACACGAAAACTTGCGTCTAGAGCCTTTACATTGAGGGCTATCTGAAAACGGCTGTGGCGCTGAAGTTGCCTGAGAATGTGGAGTTGGTGGTATGTGAAACCCGCATGTGGAGCATTCGTTTGTGTGGGATGCTCTACCAGGTTAATTTCTAGATAATGCACTGAAGGGCACTAAGCATAGAGTGTGAAAACTGAGTTTCCTTGAGAGCTGCTTGGAAGCCTGATGGTGTGTGAAGTTAGTGAGCCAAATGGAGTTGTTCTCCCACAAGAACCACTCGGCTGATCCTTCTTCAATATGCCCTTCACCAACATGCAGTGTTTTCTTGATTGAATTAGCTCTCACATCAATATTTGCGTCTAGAGCCTTTGAATTGAGGGCTATCTGAAAACGGCTGTGGCGCTGAAGTTGCCTGTGAATGTGGAGTTGGTGGCATGTGAAACCCGCATGTGGAGCATTCCTTTGTGTGGGATGCTCACCAAGTTTCATTTCAGTCCTAGGCACTCAAAGGGCACTAAGCATAGAGTGTGAAAACTGAGTTTCCTTGAGAGCTGCTTGGAAGCCTGATGGTGGGTGAAGTTAGTGAGCCAAATGGAGTTGTTCTCCCACAAGAACCACTCGGCTGATCCTTCTTCAATATGCCCTTCACCAACATGCAGTGTTTCCTTGATTAAATTAGCTCTCACACAAATATTTGCATCTAGAGCCTTTGCATTGAGGGCTATCTGAAAAGGGCTGTGGCGCTGAAGTTGCCTGTGAATGTGGAGTTGGTGGCATGTGAAACCCGCATGTGGAGCATTCGTTTGTGTTTGATGCTCACCAAGTTTCATTTCAGTCCTAGGAACTCAAAGGGCACTAAGCATAGAGTGTGAAAACTGAGTTTCCTTTAGAGCTGCTTGGAAGCCTGATGGTGTGTGAAGTTAGTGAGCCAAATGGAGTTGTTCTCCCACAAGAACCACTCGGCTAATCCTTCTTCAATATGCCCTTCACCAACATGCAGTGTTTCCTTGATTGAATTAGCTCTCACACCAATATTTGCGTCTAGAGCCTTTGCATTGAGGGCTCTCTGAAAACGGCTGTGGCGCTGAAGTTGCCTGTGAATGTGGTGTTGGTGGCATGTGAAACCCGCATGTGGAGCATTCGTTTGTGTGGGATGCTCTACCAGATTCATTCCTAGATAATGCACTCAAAGGGCACTAAGCATAGAGTGTGAAAACTGAGTTTCCTTGAGAGCTGCTTGGAAGCCTGATGGTGTGTGAAGTTAGTGAGCCAAATGGAATTGTTCTCCCACAAGAACCACTCGGCTGATCCTTCTTCAATATGCCCTTCACCAACATGCAGTGTTTCCTTGATTGAATTAGCTCTCACACCAATATTTGCGTCTAGAGCCTTTGCATTGAGGGCTATCTGAAAACGGCTGTGGCGCTGAATTTGCCTGAGAATGTGGAGTTGGTGGCATGTGAAACCCGCCTGTGGAGCATTCGTTTGTGTGGGATGCTCACCAAGCTTCATTTCAGTCGAAGGCACTCAAAGGGCACTAAGCATAGAGTGTGAAAACTGAGTTTCCTTGAGAGCTGCTTGGAAGCCTGATGGTGTGTGAAGTTAGTGAGCCAAATGGAGTTGTTCTCCCACAAGAACCACTCGGCTGATCCTTCTTCAATATGCCCTTCACCAACATGCAGTGTTTCCTTGATTGAATTAGCTCTCACACCAATATTTGCGTCTAGAGCCTTTGCATTGAGGGCTATCTGAAAAGGGCTGTGGCGCTGAAGTTGCCTGTGAATGTGGAGTTGGTGGCATGTGAAACCCGCATGTGGAGCATTCGTTTGTGTTTGATGCTCACCAAGTTTCATTTCAGTCCTAGGAACTCAAAGGGCACTAAGCATAGAGTGTGAAAACTGAGTTTCCTTTAGAGCTGCTTGGAAGCCTGATGGTGTGTGAAGTTAGTGAGCCAAATGGAGTTGTTCTCCCACAAGAACCACTCGGCTGATCCTTCTTCAATATGCCCTTCACCAACATGCAGTGTTTCCTTGATTGAATTAGCTCTCACACCAATATTTGCGTCTAGAGCCTTTGCATTGAGGGCTCTCTGAAAACGGCTGTGGCGCTGAAGTTGCCTGTGAATGTGGTGTTGGTGGCATGTGAAACCCGCATGTGCAGCATTCGTTTGTGTTTGATGCTCTACCAGATTCATTCGTAGATAATGCACTCAAAGGGCACTAAGCATAGAGTGTGAAAACTGAGTTTCCTTGAGAGCTGCTTGGAAGCCTGATGGTGTGTGAAGTTAGTGAGCCAAATGGAGTTGTTCTCCCACAAGAACCACTCGGCTGATCCTTCTTCAATATGCCCTTCACCAACATGCAGTGTTTCCTTGATTGAATTAGCTCTCACACCAATATTTGCGTCTAGAGCCTTTACATTGAGGGCTATCTGAAAACAGCTGTGGCGCTGAAGTTGCCTGAGAATGTGGAGTTGGTGGCATGTGAAACCCGCATGTGGAGCATTCGTTTGTGTGGGATGCTCACCAAGCTTCATTTCAGTCCTAGGCACTCAAAGGGCACTAAGCATAGAGTGTGAAAACTGAGTTTCCTTGAGAGCTGCTTGGAAGCCTGATGGTGTGTGAAGTTAGTGAGCCAAATGGAGTTGTTCTCCCACAAGAACCACTCAGCTGATCCTTCTTCAATATGCCCTTCACCAACATGCAGTGTTTCCTTGATTGAATTAGCTCTCACACCAATATTTGCGTCTAGAGCCTTTGCATTGAGGGCTATCTGAAAACGGCTGTGGCGCTGAAGTTGCCTGTGAATGTGGAGTTGGTGGCATGTGAAACCCGCATGTGGAGCATTCGTTTGTGTTTGATGCTCTACCAGATTCATTCCTAGATAATGCACTCAAAGGGCACTAAGCATAGAGTGTGAAAACTGAGTTTCCTTGAGAGCTGCTTGGAAGCCTGATGGTGTGTGAAGTTAGTGAGCCAAATGGAGTTGTTCTCCCACAAGAACCACTCGGCTGATCCTTCTTCAATATGCCCTTCACCAACATGCAGTGTTTCCTTGATTGAATTAGCTCTCACACAAATATTTGCATCTAGAGCCTTTGCATTGAGGGCTATCTGAAAAGGGCTGTGGCGCTGAAGTTGCCTGTGAATGTGGAGTTGGTGGCATGTGAAACCCGCATGTGGAGCATTCGTTTGTGTTTGATGCTCACCAAGTTTCATTTCAGTCCTAGGAACTCAAAGGGCACTAAGCATAGAGTGTGAAAACTGAGTTTCCTTTAGAGCTGCTTGGAAGCCTGATGGTGTGTGAAGTTAGTGAGCCAAATGGAGTTGTTCTCCCACAAGAACCACTCGGCTGATCCTTCTTCAATATGCCCTTCACCAACATGCATTGTTTCCTTGAATGAATTAGCTCTCACACCAATATTTGCGTCTAGAGCCTTTGCATTGAGGGCTCTCTGAAAACGGCTGTGGCGCTGAAGTTGCCTGTGAATGTGGTGTTGGTGGCATGTGAAACCCGCATGTGGAGCATTCGTTTGTGTTTGATGCTCTACCAGATTCATTCCTAGATAATGCACTCAAAGGGCACTAAGCATAGAGTGTGAAAACTGAGTTTCCTTGAGAGCTGCTTGGAAGCCTGATGGTGTGTGAAGTTAGTGAGCCAAATGGAATTGTTCTCCCACAAGAACCACTCGGCTGATCCTTCTTCAATATGCCCTTCACCAACATGCAGTGGTTCCTTGATTGAATTAGCTCTCACACCAATATTTGCGTCTAGAGAATTTGCATTGAGGGCTATCTGAAAACGGCTGTGGCGCTGAATTTGCCTGAGAATGTGGAGTTGGTGGCATGTGAAACCCGCATGTGGAGTATTCGTTTGTGTGGGATGCTCACCAAGCTTCATTTCAGTCCTAGGCACTCAAAGAGCACTAAGCATAGAGTGTGAAAACTGAGTTTCCTTGAGAGCTGCTTGGAAGCCTGATGGTGTGTGAAGTTAGTGAGCCAAATGGAGTTGTTCTCCCACAAGAACCACTCGGCTGATCCTTCTTCAATATGCCCTTCACCAACATGCAGTGTTTCCTTGATTGAATTAGCTCTCACACCAATATTTGCGTCTAGTGCCTTTGCATTGAGGGCTATCTGAAAACGGCTGTGGCGCTGAAGTTGCCTGAGAATGTGGAGTTGGTGGCATGTGAAACCCGCATGTGGAGCATTCGTTTGTGTGGGATGCTCACCAAGTTTCATTTCAGTTCAAGGCACTGAAAGGGCACTAAGCATACAGTGTGAAAACTGAGTTTCCTTGAGAGCTGCTTGGAAGCCTGATGGTGTGTGAAGTTAGTGAGCCAAATGGAGTTGTTCTCCCACAAGAACCACTCGGCTGATCCTTCTTCAATATGCCCTTCACCAACATGCAGTGTTTCCTTGATTGAATTAGCTCTCACACCAATATTTGCGTCTAGAGCCTTTGCATTGAGGGCTATCTGAAAACGGCTGTGGCGCTGAAGTTGCCTGAGAATGTAATTGGTGGCATGTGACACCCGCATGTGGAGCAATCATTTGTGTGGGATGCTCACCAAGTTTCATTCCTAGATAATGCACTCAAAGGGCACTAAGCATAGAGTGTGAAAACTGAGTTTCCTTGAGAGCTGCTTGGAAGCCTGATGGTGTGTAAAGTTAGTGAGCCAAATGGAGTTGTTCTCCCACAAGAACCACTCGGCTGATCCTTCTTCAATATGCCCTTCACCAACATGCAGTGTTTCCTTAATTGAATTAGCTCTCACACCAATATTTGCGTCTAGAGCCTTTGCATTGAGGGCTATCTGAAAACGGCTGTGGCGCTGAAGTTGCCTGAGAATGTGGAGTTGGCGGCATGTGACACCCGCATGTGGAGCAATCATTTGTGTGGGATGCTCACCAAGTTTCATTTCAGTCCTAGGCACTCAAAGGGCACTAAGCATAGAGTGTGAAAACTGAGTTTCCTTGAGAGCTGCTTGGAAGCCTGATGGTGTGTGAAGTTAGTGAGCCAAATGGAGTTGTTCTCCCACATGAACCACTCGGCTGATCCTTCTTCAATATGCCCTTCACCAACATGCAGTGTTTCCTTGATTGAATTAGCTCTCACACCAATATTTGCGTCTAGAGCCTTTCCATTGAGGGCTATCTGAAAACGGCTGTGGCGCTGAAGTTGCCTGTGAATGTGGAGTTGGTGGCATGTGAAACCCGCATGTGGAGCATTCCTTTGTGTGGGATGCTCACCAAGCTTCATTTCAGTCCTAGGCACTCAAAGGGCACTAAGCATAGAGTGTGAAAACTGAGTTTCCTTGAGAGCTGCTTGGAAGCCTGATGGTGTGTGAAGTTAGTGAGCCAAATGGAGTTGTTCTCCCACAAGAACCACTCGGCTGATCCTTCTTCAATATGCCCTTCACCAACATGCAGTGTTTCCTTGATTGAATTAGCTCTCACACCAATATTTGCGTCTAGAGCCTTTGCATTGAGGGCTATCTGAAAACAGCTGTGGCGCTGAAGTTGCCTGTGAATGTGGAGTTGGTGGCATGTGAAACCCGCATGTGGAGCATTCGTTTGTGTGGGATGCTCACCAAGCTTCATTTCAGTCCTAGGTACTCAAAGGGCACTAAGCATAGAGTGTGAAAACTGAGTTTTCTTGAGAGCTGCTTCGAAGCCTGATGGTGTGTGAAGTTAGTGAGCCAAATGGAGTTGTTCTCCCACAAGAACCACTCGGCTGATCCTTCTTCAATATGCCCTTCACCAACATGCAGTGTTTCCTTGATTGAATTAGCTCTCACATCAATATTTGCGTCTAGAGCCTTTGAATTGAGGGCTATCTGAAAACGGCTGTGGCGCTGAAGTTGCCTGTGAATGTGGAGTTGGTGGCATGTGAAACCCGCATGTGCAGCAATCGTTTGTGTGGGATGCTCTAACAGGTTCATTCCTAGATAATGCACTCAAAGGGCACTAAGCATAGAGTGTGAAAACTGAGTTTCTTTGAGAGCTGCTTGGAAGCCTGATGGTGTGTGAAGTTAGTGAGCCAAATGGAGTTGTTCTCCCACAAGAACCACTCGGCTGATCCTTCTTCAATATGCCCTTCACCAACATGCAGTGTTTCCTTGATTGAATTAGCTCTCACACCAATATTTGCGTCTAGAGCCTTTGCATTGAGGGCTATCTGAAAACGGCTGTGGCGCTGAAGTTGCCTGAGAATGTGGAGTTGGAGGCATGTGACACCCGCATGTGGAGCATTCGTTTGTGTGGGATGCTCACCAAGTTTAATTTCAGTCCTAGGCACTCAAAGGGCACTAAGCATAGAGTGTGAAAACTGAGTTTCCTTGAGAGCTGCTTGGAAGCCTGATGGTGTGTGAAGTTAGTGAGCCAAATGGAGTTGTTCTCCCACATGAACCACTCGGCTGATCCTTCTTCAATATGCCCTTCACCAACATGCAGTGTTTCCTTGATTGAATTAGCTCTCACACCAATATTTGCGTCTGGAGCCTTTACATTGAGGGCTATCTGAAAACGGCTGTGGCGCTGAAGTTGCCTGAGAATGTGGAGTTGGTGGCATGTGAAACCCGCATGTGGAGCATTCGTTTGTGTGGGATGCTCACCAAGCTTCATTTCAGTCCTAGGCACTCAAAGGGCACTAAGCATAGAGTGTGAAAACTGAGTTTCCTTGAGAGCTGCTTGGAAGCCTGATGGTGTGTGAAGTTAGTGAACCAAATGGAGTTGTTCTCCCACAAGAACCACTCGGCTGATCCTTCTTCAATATGCCCTTCACCAACATGCAGTGTTTCCTTGATTGAATTAGCTCTCACACCAATATTTGCGTCTAGAGCCTTTGCATTGAGGGCTATCTGAAAACGGCTGTGGCGCTGAAGTTGCCTGTGAATGTGGAGTTGGTGGCATGTGAAACCCGCCTGTGGAGCATTCATTTGTGTGGGATGCTCACCAAGCTTCATTTCAGTCGAAGGCACTCAAAGGGCACTAAGCATAGAGTGTGAAAACTGAGTTTCCTTGAGAGCTGCTTGGAAGCCTGATGGTGTGTGAAGTTAGTGAGCCAAATGGAGTTGTTCTCCCACAAGAACCACTCGGCTGATCCTTCTTCAATATGCCCTTCACCAACATGCAGTGTTTCCTTGATTGAATTAGCTCTCACACCAATATTTGCGTCTAGATCCTTTGCATTGAGGGCTATCTGAAAACAGCTGTGGCGCTGAAGTTGCCTGTGAATGTGGAGTTGGTGGCATGTGAAACCCGCATGTGGAGCATTCGTTTGTGTGGGATGCTCACCAAGCTTCATTTCAGTCCTAGGTACTCAAAGGGCACTAAGCATAGAGTGTGAAAACTGAGTTTTCTTGAGAGCTGCTTCGAAGCCTGATGGTGTGTGAAGTTAGTGAGCCAAATGGAGTTGTTCTCCCACAAGAACCACTCGGCTGATCCTTCTTCAATATGCCCTTCACCAACATGCAGTGTTTCCTTGATTGAATTAGCTCTCACACCAATATTTGCGTCCAGAGCCTTTACATTGAGGGCCATCTGAAAACGGCTGTGGCACTGAAGTTGCCTGAGAATGTGGAGTTGGTGGCATGTGAAACCCGCATGTGGAGCATTCGTTTGTGTGGGATGCTCTACCAGGTTCATTCCTAGATAATGCACTCAAAGGGCACTAAGCATAGAGTGTGAAAACTGAGTTTCCTTGAGAGCTGCTTGGAAGCCTGATGGTGTGTGAGGTTAGTGAGCCAAATGGAATTGTTCTCCCACAAGAACCACTCGGCTGATCCTTCTTCAATATGCCCTTCACCAACATGCAGTGTTTCCTTGATTGAATTAGCTCTCACACCAATATTTGCGTCTAGAGCCTTTGCATTGAGGGCTATCTGAAAACGGCTGTGGCGCTGAAGTTGCCTGAGAATGTGGAGTTGGCGGCATGTGACACCCGCATGTGGAGCAATCATTTGTGTGGGATGCTCACCAAGTTTCATTTCAGTCCTAGGCACTCAAAGGGCACTAAGCATAGAGTGTGAAAACTGAGTTTCCTTGAGAGCTGCTTGGAAGCCTGATGGTGTGTGAAGTTAGTGAGCCAAATGGAGTTGTTCTCCCACATGAACCACTCGGCTGATCCTTCTTCAATATGCCCTTCACCAACATGCAGTGTTTCCTTGATTAAATTAGCTCTCACACCAATATTTGCGTCTAGAGCCTTTACATTGAGGGCTATCTGAAAACGGCTGTGGCGCTGAAGTTACCTGAGAATGTGGAGTTGGTGGCATGTGAATCCCGCATGTGGAGCATTCGTTTGTGTGGGATGCTCACCAAGCTTCATTTCAGTCCTAGGCACTCAAAGGGCACTAAGCATAGAGTGTGAAAACTGAGTTTCCTTGAGAGCTGCTTGGAAGCCTGATGGTGTGTGAAGTTAGTGAACCAAATGGAGTTGTTCTCCCACAAGAACCACTCGGCTGATCCTTCTTCAATATGCCCTTCACCAACATGCAGTGTTTCCTTGATTGAATTAGCTCTCACACCAATATTTGCGTCTAGAGCCTTTGCATTGAGGGCTATCCGAAAACGGCTGTGGCGCTGAAGTTGCCTGTGAATGTGGAGTTGGTGGCATGTGAAACCCGCATGTGGAGCATTCGTTTGTGTTTGATGCTCACCAAGCTTCATTTCAGTCGAAGGCACTCAAAGGGCACTAAGCATAGAGTGTGAAAACTGAGTTTCCTTGAGAGCTGCTTGGAAGCCTGATGGTGTGTGAAGTTAGTGAGCCAAATGGAGTTGTTCTCCCACAAGAACCACTCGGCTGATCCTTCTTCAATATGCCCTTCACCAACATGCATTGTTTCCTTGATTGAATTAGCTCTCACACCAATATTTGCGTCTAGAGCCTTTGCATTGAGGGCCATCTGAAAACAGCTGTGGCACTGAAGTTGCCTGTGAATGTGGTGTTGGTGGCATGTGAAACCCGCATGTGGAGCATTCGTTTGTGTTTGATGCTCTACCAGATTCATTCCTAGATAATGCACTCAAAGGGCACTAAGCATAGAGTGTGAAAACTGAGTTTCCTTGAGAGCTGCTTGGAAGCCTGATGGTGTGTGAAGTTAGTGAGCCAAATGGAATTGTTCTCCCACAAGAACACTCGGCTGATCCTTCTTCAATATGCCCTTCACCAACATGCAGTGTTTCCTTGATTGAATTAGCTCTCACACCAATATTTGGGTCTAGAGCCTTTGCATTGAGGGCTATCTGAAAACGGCTGTGGCGCTGAATTTGCCTGAGAATGTGGAGTTGGTGGCATGTGAAACCCGCATGTGGAGCATTCGTTTGTGTGGGATGCTCACCAAGCTTCATTTCAGTCCTAGGCACTCAAAGGGCACTAAGCATAGAGTGTGAAAACTGAGTTTCCTTGAGAGCTGCTTGGAAGCCTGATGGTGTGTGAAGTTAGTGAGCCAAATGGAGTTGTTCTCCCACAAGAACCACTCGGCTGATCCTTCTTCAATATGCCCTTCACCAACATGCAGTGTTTCCTTGATTGAATTAGCTCTCACACCAATATTTGCGTCTAGTGCCTTTGCATTGAGGGCTATCTGAAAACGGCTGTGGCGCTGAAGTTGCCTGAGAATGTGGAGTTGGTGGCATGTGAAACCCGCATGTGGAGCATTCGTTTGTGTGGGATGCTCACCAAGTTTCATTTCAGTTCAAGGCACTCAAAGGGCACTAAGCATACAGTGTGAAAACTGAGTTTCCTTGAGAGCTGCTTGGAAGCCTGATGGTGTGTGAAGTTAGTGAGCCAAATGGAGTTGTTCTCCCACAAGAACCACTCGGCTGATCCTTCTTCAATATGCCCTTCACCAACATGCAGTGTTTCCTTGATTGAATTAGCTCTCACACCAATATTTGCGTCTAGAGCCTTTACATTGAGGGCTAGGAGAAAACGGCTGTGGCGCTGAAGTTGCCTGAGAATGTAATTGGTGGCATGTGACACCCGCATGTGGAGCAATCATTTGTGTGGGATGCTCACCAAGTTTCATTCCTAGATAATGCACTCAAAGGGCACTAAGCATAGAGTGTGAAAACTGAGTTTCCTTGAGAGCTGCTTGGAAGCCTGATGGTGTGTAAAGTTAGTGAGCCAAATGGAGTTGTTCTCCCACAAGAACCACTCGGCTGATCCTTCTTCAATATGCCCTTCACCAACATGCAGTGTTTCCTTGATTGAATTAGCTCTCACACCAATATTTGCGTCTAGAGCCTTTGCATTGAGGGCTATCTGAAAACGGCTGTGGCGCTGAAGTTGCCTGAGAATGTGGAGTTGGCGGCATGTGACACCCGCATGTGGAGCAATCATTTGTGTGGGATGCTCACCAAGTTTCATTTCAGTCCTAGGCACTCAAAGGGCACTAAGCATAGAGTGTGAAAACTGAGTTTCCTTGAGAGCTGCTTGGAAGCCTGATGGTGTGTGAAGTTAGTGAGCCAAATGGAGTTGTTCTCCCACAAGAACCACTCGGCTGATCCTTCTTCAATATGCCCTTCACCAACATGCAGTGTTTCTTGATTGATGTAGATCTCACACCAAAACTTCCGTCTAGAGCCTTTACATTGAGGGCTATCTGAAAACGGCTGTGGCGCTGAAGTTGCCTGAGAATGTGGAGTTGGTGGTATGTGAAACCCGCATGTGGAGCATTCGTTTGTGTGGGATGCTCTACGAGGTTCATTCCTAGATAATGCACTCAAAGGGCACTAAGCATAGAGTGTGAAAACTGAGTTTCCTTGAGAGCTGCTTGGAAGCCTGATGGTGTGTGATGTTAGTGAGCCAAATGGAGTTGTTCTCCCACAAGAACCACTCGGCTGATCCTTCTTCAATATGCCCTTCACCAACATGCAGTGTTTCCTTGATTGAATTAGCTCTCACACCAATATTTGCGTCTAGAGAATTTGCATTGAGGGCTATCTGAAAACGGCTGTGGCGCTGAAGTTGCCTGAGAATGTGGAGTTGGTGGCATGTGACACCCGCATGTGGAGCAATCGTTTGTGTGGGATGCTCACCAAGCTTCATTTCAGTCGAAGGCACTCAAAGGGCACTAAGCATAGAGTGTGAAAACTGAGTTTCCTTGAGAGCTGCTTGGAAGCCTGATGGTGTGTGAAGTTAGTGAGCCAAATGGAGTTGTTCTCCCACAGGAACCACTCGGCTGATCCTTCTTCAATATGCCCTTCACCAACATGCAGTGTTTCCTTGATTGAATTAGCTCTCACACCAATATTTGCGTCTAGAGCCTTTGCATTGAGGGCTATCTGAAAACGGCTGTGGCGCTGAAGTTGCCTGAGAATGTGGAATTGGTGGCATGTGAAACCCGCGTGTGGAGCATTCGTTTGTGTTTGATGCTCACCAAGTTTCATTTCAGTCCTAGGCACTCAAAGGGCACTAAGCATAGAGTGTGAAAACTGAGTTTCCTTGAGAGCTGCTTGGAAGCCTGATGGTGTGTGAAGTTAGTGAGCCAAATGGAGTTGTTCTCCCACAAGAACCACTCGGCTGATCCTTCTTCAATATGCCCTTCACCAACATGCAGTGTTTCCTTGATTGAATTAGCTCTCACATCAATATTTGCGTCTAGAGCCTTTGCATTGAGGGCTATCTGAAAACGGCTGTGGCGCTGAAGTTGCCTGTGAATGTGGAGTTGGTGGCATGTGAAACCCGCATGTGGAGCATTCGTTTGTGTGGGATGCTCACCAAGTTTCATTTCAGTCCTAGGCACTCAAAGGGCACTAAGCATAGAGTGTGAAAACTGAGTTTCCTTGAGAGCTGCTTGGAAGCCTGATGGTGTGTGAAGTTAGTGAGCCAAATGGAGTTGTTCTCCCACAAGAACCACTCGGCTGATCCTTCTTCAATATGCCCTTCACCAACATGCAGTGTTTCCTTGATTAAATTAGCTCTCACACAAATATTTGCATCTAGAGCCTTTGCATTGAGGGCTATCTGAAAAGGGCTGTGGCGCTGAAGTTGCCTGTGAATGTGGAGTTGGTGGCATGTGAAACCCGCATGTGGAGCATTCGTTTGTGTTTGATGCTCACCAAGCTTCATTTCAGTCCTAGGCACTCAAAGGGCACTAAGCATAGAGTGTGAAAACTGAGTTTCCTTTAGAGCTGCTTGGAAGCCTGATGGTGTGTGAAGTTAGTGAGCCAAATGGAGTTGTTCTCCCACAAGAACCACTCGGCTGATCCTTCTTCAATATGCCCTTCACCAACATGCAGTGTTTCCTTGATTGAATTAGCTCTCACACCAATATTTGCGTCTAGAGCCTTTGCATTGAGGGCTCTCTGAAAACGGCTGTGGCGCTGAAGTTGCCTGTGAATGTGGTGTTGGTGGCATGTGAAACCCGCATGTGGAGCATTCGTTTGTGTGGGATGCTCTACCAGATTCATTCCTAGATAATGCACTCAAAGGGCACTAAGCATAGAGTGTGAAAACTGAGTTTCCTTGAGAGCTGCTTGGAAGCCTGATGGTGTGTGAAGTTAGTGAGCCAAATGGAATTGTTCTCCCACAAGAACCACTCGGCTGATCCTTCTTCAATATGCCCTTCACCAACATGCAGTGTTTCCTTGATTGAATTAGCTCTCACACCAATATTTGCGTCTAGAGCCTTTGCATTGAGGGCTATCTGAAAACGGCTGTGGGGCTGAATTTGCCTGAGAATGTGGAGTTGGTGGCATGTGAAACCCGCATGTGGAGCATTCGTTTGTGTGGGATGCTCACCAAGCTTCATTTCAGTCCTAGGCACTCAAAGGGCACTAAGCATAGAGTGTGAAAACTGAGTTTCCTTGAGAGCTGCTTGGAAGCCTGATGGTGTGTGAAGTTAGTGAGCCAAATGGAGTTGTTCTCCCACAAGAACCACTCGGCTGATCCTTCTTCAATATGCCCTTCACCAACATGCAGTGTTTCCTTGATTGAATTAGCTCTCACACCAATATTTGCGTCTAGAGCCTTTGCATTGAGGGCTATCTGAAAACGGCTGTGGCGCTGAAGTTGCCTGTGAATGTGGTGTTGGTGGCATGTGAAACCCGCATGTGGAGCATTCGTTTGTGTGGGATGCTCTACCAGATTCATTCCTAGATAATGCACTCAAAGGGCACTAAGCATAGAGTGTGAAAACTGAGTTTCCTTGAGAGCTGCTTGGAAGCCTGATGGTGTGTGAAGTTAGTGAGCCAAATGGAATTGTTCTCCCACAAGAACCACTCGGCTGATCCTTCTTCAATATGCCCTTCACCAACATGCAGTGTTTCCTTGATTGAATTAGCTCTCACACCAATATTTGCGTCTAGAGCCTTTGCATTGAGGGCTATCTGAAAACGGCTGTGGCGCTGAAGTTGCCTGTGAATGTGGAGTTGGTGGCATGTGAAACCCGCATGTGGAGCATTCGTTTGTGTGGGATGCTCACCAAGCTTCATTTCAGTCGAAGGCACTCAAAGGGCACTAAGCATAGAGTGTGAAAACTGAGTTTCCTTGAGAGCTGCTTGGAAGCCTGATGGTGTGTGAAGTTAGTGAGCCAAATGGAGTTGTTCTCCCACAAGAACCACTCGGCTGATCCTTCTTCAATATGCCCTTCACCAACATGCAGTGTTTTCTTGATTGAATTAGCTCTCACACCAATATTTGCGTCTAGAGCCTTTGCATTGAGGGCTATCTGAAAACGGCTGTGGCGCTGAAGTTGCCTGTGAATGTGGTGTTGGTGGCATGTGAAACCCGCATGTGGAGCATTCGTTTGTGTGGGATGCTCTACCAGATTCATTCCTAGATAATGCACTCAAAGGGCACTAAGCATAGAGTGTGAAAACTGAGTTTCCTTGAGAGCTGCTTGGAAGCCTGATGGTGTGTGAAGTTAGTGAGCCAAATGGAGTTGTTCTCCCACAAGAACCACTCGGCTGATCCTTCTTCAATATGCCCTTCACCAACATGCAGTGTTTTCTTGATTGAATTAGCTCTCACACCAATATTTGCGTCTAGATCCTTTGCATTGAGGGCTATCTGAAAACGGCTGTGGCGCTGAATTTGCCTGAGAATGTGGAGTTGGTGGCATGTGAAACCCGCATGTGGAGCATTCGTTTGTGTGGGATGCTCACCAAGCTTCATTTCAGTCCTAGGCACTCAAAGGGCACTAAGCATAGAGTGTGAAAACTGAGTTTCCTTGAGAGCTGCTTGGAAGCCTGATGGTGTGTGAAGTTAGTGAGCCAAATGGAGTTGTTCTCCCACAAGAACCACTCGGCTGATCCTTCTTCAATATGCCCTTCACCAACATGCAGTGTTTCCTTGATTGAATTAGCTCTCACACCAATATTTGCGTCTAGAGCCTTTGCATTGAGGGCTATCTGAAAACGGCTGTGGCGCTGAAGTTGCCTGTGAATGTGGTGTTGGTGGCATGTGAAACCCGCATGTGGAGCATTCGTTTGTGTGGGATGCTCTACCAGATTCATTCCTAGATAATGCACTCAAAGGGCACTAAGCATAGAGTGTGAAAACTGAGTTTCCTTGAGAGCTGCTTGGAAGCCTGATGGTGTGTGAAGTTAGTGAGCCAAATGGAATTGTTCTCCCACAAGAACCACTCGGCTGATCCTTCTTCAATATGCCCTTCACCAACATGCAGTGTTTCCTTGATTGAATTAGCTCTCACACCAATATTTGCGTCTAGAGCCTTTGCATTGAGGGCTATCTGAAAACGGCTGTGGCGCTGAAGTTGCCTGTGAATGTGGAGTTGGTGGCATGTGAAACCCGCATGTGGAGCATTCGTTTGTGTGGGATGCTCACCAAGCTTCATTTCAGTCGAAGGCACTCAAAGGGCACTAAGCATAGAGTGTGAAAACTGAGTTTCCTTGAGAGCTGCTTGGAAGCCTGATGGTGTGTGAAGTTAGTGAGCCAAATGGAGTTGTTCTCCCACAAGAACCACTCGGCTGATCCTTCTTCAATATGCCCTTCACCAACATGCAGTGTTTTCTTGATTGAATTAGCTCTCACACCAATATTTGCGTCTAGAGCCTTTGCATTGAGGGCTATCTGAAAACGGCTGTGGCGCTGAAGTTGCCTGTGAATGTGGTGTTGGTGGCATGTGAAACCCGCATGTGGAGCATTCGTTTGTGTGGGATGCTCTACCAGATTCATTCCTAGATAATGCACTCAAAGGGCACTAAGCATAGAGTGTGAAAACTGAGTTTCCTTGAGAGCTGCTTGGAAGCCTGATGGTGTGTGAAGTTAGTGAGCCAAATGGAGTTGTTCTCCCACAAGAACCACTCGGCTGATCCTTCTTCAATATGCCCTTCACCAACATGCAGTGTTTTCTTGATTGAATTAGCTCTCACACCAATATTTGCGTCTAGATCCTTTGCATTGAGGGCTATCTGAAAACGGCTGTGGCGCTGAATTTGCCTGAGAATGTGGAGTTGGTGGCATGTGAAACCCGCATGTGGAGCATTCGTTTGTGTGGGATGCTCACCAAGCTTCATTTCAGTCCTAGGCACTCAAAGAGCACTAAGCATAGAGTGTGAAAACTGAGTTTCCTTGAGAGCTGCTTGGAAGCCTGATGGTGTGTGAAGTTAGTGAGCCAAATGGAGTTGTTCTCCCACAAGAACCACTCGGCTGATCCTTCTTCAATATGCCCTTCACCAACATGCAGTGTTTCCTTGATTGAATTAGCTCTCACACCAATATTTGCGTCTAGTGCCTTTGCATTGAGGGCTATCTGAAAACGGCTGTGGCGCTGAAGTTGCCTGAGAATGTGGAGTTGGTGGCATGTGAAACCCGCATGTGGAGCATTCGTTTGTGTGGGATGCTCACCAAGTTTCATTTCAGTTCAAGGCACTCAAAGGGCACTAAGCATAGAGTGTGAAAACTGAGTTTCCTTGAGAGCTGCTTGGAAGCCAGATGGTGTGTGAAGTTAGTGAGCCACATGGAGTTGTTCTCCCACAAGAACCACTCGGCTGATCCTTCTTCAATATGCCCTTCACCAACATGCAGTGTTTCCTTGATTGAATTAGCTCTCACACCAATATTTGCGTCTAGAGCCTTTACATTGAGGGCTATCTGAAAACGGCTGTGGCGCTGAAGTTGCCTGTGAATGTGGAGTTGGTGGCATGTGAAACCCGCATGTGGAGCATTCGTTTGTGTGGGATGCTCTACCAGGTTTATTCCTAGATAATGCACTCAAAGGGCACTAAGCATAGAGTGTGAAAACTGAGTTTCCTTGAGAGCTGCTTGGAAGCCTGATGGTGTGTGAAGTTAGTGAGCCAAATGGAGTTGTTCTCCCACAAGAACCACTCGGCTGATCCTTCTTCAATATGCCCTTCACCAACATGCAGTGTTTCCTTGATTGATGTAGATCTCTCACCAAAACTTGCGTCTAGAGCCTTTACATTGAGGGCTATCTGAAAACGGCTGTGGCGCTGAAGTTGCCTGTGAATGTGGAGTTGGTGGCATGTGAAACCCCATGTGGAGCATTCGTTTGTGTTTGATGCTCTACCAGATTCATTCGTAGATAATGCACTCAAAGGGCACTAAGCATAGAGTGTGAAAACTGAGTTTCCTTGAGAGCTGCTTGGAAGCCTGATGGTGTGTGAAGTTAGTGAGCCAAATGGAGTTGTTCTCCCACAAGAACCACTCGGCTGATCCTTCTTCAATATGCCCTTCACCAACATGCAGTGTTTTCTTGATTGAATTAGCTCTCACACCAATATTTGCGTCTAGAGCCTTTGCATTGAGGGCTATCTGAAAACGGCTGTGGCGCTGAAGTTGCCTGTGAATGTGGTGTTGGTGGCATGTGAAACCCGCATGTGGAGCATTCGTTTGTGTGGGATGCTCTACCAGATTCATTCCTAGATAATGCACTCAAAGGGCACTAAGCATAGAGTGTGAAAACTGAGTTTCCTTGAGAGCTGCTTGGAAGCCTGATGGTGTGTGAAGTTAGTGAGCCAAATGGAGTTGTTCTCCCACAAGAACCACTCGGCTGATCCTTCTTCAATATGCCCTTCACCAACATGCAGTGTTTTCTTGATTGAATTAGCTCTCACACCAATATTTGCGTCTAGATCCTTTGCATTGAGGGCTATCTGAAAACGGCTGTGGCGCTGAATTTGCTTGAGAATGTGGAGTTGGTGGCATGTGAAACCCGCATGTGGAGCATTCGTTTGTGTGGGATGCTCACCAAGCTTCATTTCAGTCCTAGGCACTCAAAGAGCACTAAGCATAGAGTGTGAAAACTGAGTTTCCTTGAGAGCTGCTTGGAAGCCTGATGGTGTGTGAAGTTAGTGAGCCAAATGGAGTTGTTCTCCCACAAGAACCACTCGGCTGATCCTTCTTCAATATGCCCTTCACCAACATGCAGTGTTTCCTTGATTGAATTAGCTCTCACACCAATATTTGCGTCTAGTGCCTTTGCATTGAGGGCTATCTGAAAACGGCTGTGGCGCTGAAGTTGCCTGAGAATGTGGAGTTGGTGGCATGTGAAACCCGCATGTGGAGCATTCGTTTGTGTGGGATGCTCACCAAGTTTCATTTCAGTTCAAGGCACTCAAAGGGCACTAAGCATACAGTGTGAAAACTGAGTTTCCTTGAGAGCTGCTTGGAAGCCAGATGGTGTGTGAAGTTAGTGAGCCACATGGAGTTGTTCTCCCACAAGAACCACTCGGCTGATCCTTCTTCAATATGCCCTTCACCAACATGCAGTGTTTCCTTGATTGAATTAGCTCTCACACCAATATTTGCGTCTAGAGCCTTTACATTGAGGGCTATCTGAAAACGGCTGTGGCGCTGAAGTTGCCTGTGAATGTGGAGTTGGTGGCATGTGAAACCCGCATGTGGAGCATTCGTTTGTGTGGGATGCTCTACCAGGTTTATTCCTAGATAATGCACTCAAAGGGCACTAAGCATAGAGTGTGAAAACTGAGTTTCCTTGAGAGCTGCTTGGAAGCCTGATGGTGTGTGAAGTTAGTGAGCCAAATGGAGTTGTTCTCCCACAAGAACCACTCGGCTGATCCTTCTTCAATATGCCCTTCACCAACATGCAGTGTTTCCTTGATTGAATTAGCTCTCACACCAATATTTGCGTCTAGAGCCTTTGCATTGAGGGCTATCTGAAAACGGCTGTGGGGCTGAAGTTGCCTGAGAATGTGGAGTTGGCGGCATGTGACACCCGCATGTGGAGCAATCATTTGTGTGGGATGCTCACCAAGTTTCATTTCAGTCCTAGGCACTCAAAGGGCACTAAGCATAGAGTGTGAAAACTGAGTTTCCTTGAGAGCTGCTTGGAAGCCTGATGGTGTGTGAAGTTAGTGAGCCAAATGGAGTTGTTCTCCCACATGAACCACTCGGCTGATCCTTCTTCAATATGCCCTTCACCAACATGCAGTGTTTCCTTGATTGAATTAGCTCTCACACCAATATTTGCGTCTAGAGCCTTTGCATTGAGGGCTATCTGAAAACGGCTGTGGCGCTGAAGTTGCCTGAGAATGTGGAGTTGGCGGCATGTGACACCCGCATGTGGAGCAATCATTTGTGTGGGATGCTCACCAAGTTTCATTTCAGTCCTAGGCACTCAAAGGGCACTAAGCATAGAGTGTGAAAACTGAGTTTCCTTGAGAGCTGCTTGGAAGCCTGATGGTGTGTGAAGTTAGTGAGCCAAATGGAGTTGTTCTCCCACAAGAACCACTCGGCTGATCCTTCTTCAATATGCCCTTCACCAACATGCAGTGTTTCCTTGATGGAATTAGCTCTCACACCAATATTTGCGTCCAGAGCCTTTACATTGAGGGCCATCTGAAAACGGCTGTGGCGCTGAAGTTGCCTGAGAATGTGGAGTTGGTGGCATGTGAAACCCGCATGTGGAGCATTCGTTTGTGTGGGATGCTCTACCAGGTTCATTCCTAGATAATGCACTCAAAGGGCACTAAGCATAGAGTGTGAAAACTGAGTTTCCTTGAGAGCTGCTTGGAAGCCTGATGGTGTGTGAGGTTAGTGAGCCAAATGGAATTGTTCTCCCACAAGAACCACTCGGCTGATCCTTCTTCAATATGCCCTTCACCAACATGCAGTGTTTCCTTGATTGAATTAGCTATCACACCAATATTTGCGTCTAGAGCCTTTGCATTGAGGGCTATCTGAAAACGGCAGTGGCGCTGAAGTTGCCTGAGAATGTGGAGTTGGCGGCATGTGACACCCGCATGTGGAGCAATCATTTGTGTGGGATGCTCACCAAGTTTCATTTCAGTCCTAGGCACTCAAAGGGCACTAAGCATAGAGTGTGAAAACTGAGTTTCCTTGAGAGCTGCTTGGAAGCCTGATGGTGTGTGAAGTTAGTGAGCCAAATGGAGTTGTTCTCCCACATGAACCACTCGGCTGATCCTTCTTCAATATGCCCTTCACCAACATGCAGTGTTTCCTTGATTGAATTAGCTCTCACACCAATATTTGCGTCTAGAGCCTTTCCATTGAGGGATATCTGAAAACGGCTGTGGCGCTGAAGTTGCCTGAGAATGTGGAGTTGGTGGCATGTGAAACCCGCATGTGGAGCATTCGTTTGTGTGGGATGCTCACCAAGCTTCATTTCAGTCCTAGGCACTCAAAGGGCACTAAGCATAGAGTGTGAAAACTGAGTTTCCTTGAGAGCTGCTTGGAAGCCTGATGGTGTGTGAAGTTAGTGAACCAAATGGAGTTGTTCTCCCACAAGAACCACTCGGCTGATCCTTCTTCAATATGCCCTTCACCAACATGCAGTGTTTCCTTGATTGAATTAGCTCTCACACCAATATTTGCGTCTAGAGCCTTTGCATTGAGGGCTATCCGAAAACGGCTGTGGCGCTGAAGTTGCCTGTGAATGTGGAGTTGGTGGCATGTGAAACCCGCCTGTGGAGCATTCATTTGTGTGGGATGCTCACCAAGCTTCATTTCAGTCGAAGGCACTCAAAGGGCACTAAGCATAGAGTGTGAAAACTGAGTTTCCTTGAGAGCTGCTTGGAAGCCTGATGGTGTGTGAAGTTAGTGAGCCAAATGGAGTTGTTCTCCCACAAGAACCACTCGGCTGATCCTTCTTCAATATGCCCTTCACCAACATGCAGTGTTTCCTTGATTGAATTAGCTCTCACACCAATATTTGCGTCTAGTGCCTTTACATTGAGGGCTATCTGAAAACAGCTGTGGCGCTGAAGTTGCCTGTGAATGTGGAGTTGGTGGCATGTGAAACCCGCATGTGGAGCATTCGTTTGTGTGGGATGCTCACCAAGCTTCATTTCAGTCCTAGGTACTCAAAGGGCACTAAGTATAGAGTGTGAAAACTGAGCTTTCTTGAGAGCTGCTTCGAAGCCTGATGGTGTGTGAAGTTAGTGAGCCAAATGGAGTTGTTCTCCCACAAGAACCACTCGGCTGATCCTTCTTCAATATGCCCTTCACCAACATGCAGTATTTCCTTGATTGAATTAGCTCTCACACCAATATTTGCGTCTAGAGCCTTTGCATTGAGGGCTATCCGAAAACGGCTGTGGCGCTGAAGTTGCCTGAGAATGTGGAGTTGGCGGCATGTGACACCCGCATGTGGAGCAATCGTTTGTGTGGGATGCTCACCAAGTTTCATTTCAGTCCTAGGCACTCAAAGGCACTAAGCATAGAGTGTGAAAACTGAGTTTCCTTGAGAGCTGCTTGGAAGCCTGATGGTGTGTGAAGTTAGTGAGCCAAATGGAGTTGTTCTCCCACAAGAACCACTCGGCTGATCCTTCTTCAATATGCCCTTCACCAACATGCAGTGTTTCCTTGATTGAATTAGCTCTCACACCAATATTTGCGTCCAGAGCCTTTACATTGAGGGCCATCTGAAAACGGCTGTGGCACTGAAGTTGCCTGAGAATGTGGAGTTGGTGGCATGTGAAACCCGTATGTGGAGCATTCTTTTGTGTGGGATGCTCTACCAGGTTCATTCCTAGATAATGCACTCAAAGGGCACTAAGCATAGAGTGTGAAAACTGAGTTTCCTTGAGAGCTGCTTGGAAGCCTGATGGTGTGTGAAGTTAGTGAGCCAAATGGAGTTGTTCTCCCACATGAACCACTCGGCTGATCCTTCTTCAATATGCCCTTCACCAACATGCAGTGTTTCCTTGATTGAATTAGCTCTCACACCAATATTTGCGTCTAGAGCCTTTACATTGAGGGCTATCTGAAAACGGCTGTGGCGCTGAAGTTGCCTGTGAATGTGGAGTTGGTGGCATGTGAAACCCGCATGTGGAGCATTCGTTTGTGTGGGATGCTCACCAAGCTTCATTTCAGTCCTAGGCACTCAAAGGGCACTAAGCATAGAGTGTGAAAACTGAGTTTCCTTGAGAGCTGCTTGGAAGCCTGATGGTGTGTGAAGTTAGTGAACCAAATGGAGTTGTTCTCCCACAAGAACCACTCGGCTGATCCTTCTTCAATATGCCCTTCACCAACATGCAGTGTTTCCTTGATTGAATTAGCTCTCACACCAATATTTGCGTCTAGAGCCTTTGCATTGAGGGCTATCCGAAAACGGCTGTGGCGCTGAAGTTGCCTGTGAATGTGGAGTTGGTGGCATGTGAAACCCGCCTGTGGAGCATTCATTTGTGTGGGATGCTCACCAAGCTTCATTTCAGTCGAAGGCACTCAAAGGGCACTAAGCATAGAGTGTGAAAACTGAGTTTCCTTGAGAGCTGCTTGGAAGCCTGATGGTGTGTGAAGTTAGTGAGCCAAATGGAGTTGTTCTCCCACAAGAACCACTCGGCTGATCCTTCTTCAATATGCCCTTCACCAACATGCAGTGTTTCCTTGATTGAATTAGCTCTCACACCAATATTTGCGTCTAGTGCCTTTGCATTGAGGGCTATCTGAAAACAGCTGTGGCGCTGAAGTTGCCTGTGAATGTGGAGTTGGTGGCATGTGAAACCCGCATGTGGAGCATTCGTTTGTGTGGGATGCTCACCAAGCTTCATTTCAGTCCTAGGTACTCAAAGGGCACTAAGCATAGAGTGTGAAAACTGAGTTTTCTTGAGAGCTGCTTCGAAGCCTGATGGTGTGTGAAGTTAGTGAGCCAAATGGAGTTGTTCTCCCACAAGAACCACTCGGCTGATCCTTCTTCAATATGCCCTTCACCAACATGCAGTGTTTCCTTGATTGAATTAGCTCTCACACCAATTTTGCGTCTAGAGCCTTTGCATTGAGGGCTATCTGAAAACGGCTGTGGCGCTGAAGTTGCCTGAGAATGTGGAGTTGGCGGCATGTGACACCCGCATGTGGAGCATTCGTTTGTGTGGGATGCTCACCAAGCTTCATTTCAGTCCTAGGTACTCAAAGAGCACTAAGCATAGAGTGTGAAAACTGAGTTTTCTTGAGAGCTGCTTGGAAGCCTGATGGTGTGTGAAGTTAGTGAGCCAAATGGAGTTGTTCTCCCACAAGAACCACTCGGCTGATCCTTCTTCAATATGCCCTTCACCAACATGCAGTGTTTCCTTGATTGAATTAGCTCTCACATCAATATTTGCGTCTAGAGCCTTTGAATTGAGGGCTATCTGAAAACGGCTGTGGCGCTGAAGTTGCCTGAGAATGTGGAGTTGGTGGCATGTGAAACCCGCATGTGCAGCAATCGTTTGTGTGGGATGCTCTAACAGGTTCATTCCTAGATAATGCACTCAAAGGGCACTAAGCATAGAGTGTGAAAACTGAGTTTCTTTGAGAGCTGCTTGGAAGCCTGATGGTGTGTGAAGTTAGTGAGCCAAATGGAGTTGTTCTCCAACAAGAACCACTCGGCTGATCCTTCTTCAATATGCCCTTCACCAACATGCAGTGTTTCCTTGATTGAATTAGCTCTCACATCAATATTTGCGTCCAGAGCCTTTACATTGAGGGCTATCTGAAAACGGCTGTGGCGCTGAAGTTGCCTGAGAATGTGGAGTTGGTGGCATGTGAAACCCGCATGTGGAGCATTCGTTTGTGTGGGATGCTCTACCAGGTTCATTCCTAGATAATGCACTCAAAGGGCACTAAGCATAGAGTGTGAAAACTGAGTTTCCTTGAGAGCTGCTTGGAAGCCTGATGGTGTGTGAGGTTAGTGAGCCAAATGGAATTGTTCTCCACAAGAACCACTCGGCTGATCCTTCTTCAATATGCCCTTCACCAACATGCAGTGTTTCCTTGATTGAATTAGCTATCACACCAATATTTGCGTCTAGAGCCTTTGCATTGAGGGCTATCTGAAAACGGCAGTGGCGCTGAAGTTGCCTGAGAATGTGGAGTTGGCGGCATGTGACACCCGCATGTGGAGCAATCATTTGTGTGGGATGCTCACCAAGTTTCATTTCAGTCCTAGGCACTCAAAGGGCACTAAGCATAGAGTGTGAAAACTGAGTTTCCTTGAGAGCTGCTTGGAAGCCTGATGGTGTGTGAAGTTAGTGAGCCAAATGGAGTTGTTCTCCCACATGAACCACTCGGCTGATCCTTCTTCAATATGCCCTTCACCAACATGCAGTGTTTCCTTGATTGAATTAGCTCTCACACCAATATTTGCGTCTAGAGCCTTTCCATTGAGGGATATCTGAAAACGGCTGTGGCGCTGAAGTTGCCTGAGAATGTGGAGTTGGTGGCATGTGAAACCCGCATGTGGAGCATTCGTTTGTGTGGGATGCTCACCAAGCTTCATTTCAGTCCTAGGCACTCAAAGGGCACTAAGCATAGAGTGTGAAAACTGAGTTTCCTTGAGAGCTGCTTGGAAGCCTGATGGTGTGTGAAGTTAGTGAACCAAATGGAGTTGTTCTCCCACAAGAACCACTCGGCTGATCCTTCTTCAATATGCCCTTCACCAACATGCAGTGTTTCCTTGATTGAATTAGCTCTCACACCAATATTTGCGTCTAGAGCCTTTGCATTGAGGGCTATCCGAAAACGGCTGTGGCGCTGAAGTTGCCTGTGAATGTGGAGTTGGTGGCATGTGAAACCCGCCTGTGGAGCATTCATTTGTGTGGGATGCTCACCAAGCTTCATTTCAGTCGAAGGCACTCAAAGGGCACTAAGCATAGAGTGTGAAAACTGAGTTTCCTTGAGAGCTGCTTGGAAGCCTGATGGTGTGTGAAGTTAGTGAGCCCAAATGGAGTTGTTCTCCCACAAGAACCACTCGGCTGATCCTTCTTCAATATGCCCTTCACCAACATGCAGTGTTTCCTTGATTGAATTAGCTCTCACACCAATATTTGCGTCTAGTGCCTTTACATTGAGGGCTATCTGAAAACAGCTGTGGCGCTGAAGTTGCCTGTGAATGTGGAGTTGGTGGCATGTGAAACCCGCATGTGGAGCATTCGTTTGTGTGGGATGCTCACCAAGCTTCATTTCAGTCCTAGGTACTCAAAGGGCACTAAGTATAGAGTGTGAAAACTGAGCTTTCTTGAGAGCTGCTTCGAAGCCTGATGGTGTGTGAAGTTAGTGAGCCAAATGGAGTTGTTCTCCCACAAGAACCACTCGGCTGATCCTTCTTCAATATGCCCTTCACCAACATGCAGTGTTTCCTTGATTGAATTAGCTCTCACACACCAATATTTGCGTCTAGAGCCTTTGCATTGAGGGCTATCCGAAAACGGCTGTGGCGCTGAAGTTGCCTGAGAATGTGGAGTTGGCGGCATGTGACACCCGCATGTGGAGCAATCGTTTGTGTGGGATGCTCACCAAGTTTCATTTCAGTCCTAGGCACTCAAAGGCACTAAGCATAGAGTGTGAAAACTGAGATTCCTTGAGAGCTGCTTGGAAGCCTGATGGTGTGTGAAGTTAGTGAGCCAAATGGAGTTGTTCTCCCACAAGAACCACTCGGCTGATCCTTCTTCAATATGCCCTTCACCAACATGCAGTGTTTCCTTGATTGAATTAGCTCTCACACCAATATTTGCGTCCAGAGCCTTTACATTGAGGGCCATCTGAAAACGGCTGTGGCACTGAAGTTGCCTGAGAATGTGGAGTTGGTGGCATGTGAAACCCGTATGTGGAGCATTCTTTTGTGTGGGATGCTCTACCAGGTTCATTCCTAGATAATGCACTCAAAGGGCACTAAGCATAGAGTGTGAAAACTGAGTTTCTTGAGAGCTGCTTGGAAGCCTGATGGTGTGTGAAGTTAGTGAGCCAAATGGAGTTGTTCTCCCACATGAACCACTCGGCTGATCCTTCTTCAATATGCCCTTCACCAACATGCAGTGTTTCCTTGATTGAATTAGCTCTCACACCAATATTTGCGTCTAGAGCCTTTACATTGAGGGCTATCTGAAAACGGCTGTGGCGCTGAAGTTGCCTGAGAATGTGGAGTTGGTGGCATGTGAAACCCGCATGTGGAGCATTCGTTTGTGTGGGATGCTCACCAAGCTTCATTTCAGTCCTAGGCACTCAAAGGGCACTAAGCATAGAGTGTGAAAACTGAGTTTCCTTGAGAGCTGCTTGGAAGCCTGATGGTGTGTGAAGTTAGTGAACCAAATGGAGTTGTTCTCCCACAAGAACCACTCGCTGATCCTTCTTCAATATGCCCTTCACCAACATGCAGTGTTTCCTTGATTGAATTAGCTCTCACACCAATATTTGCGTCTAGAGCCTTTGCATTGAGGGCTATCCGAAAACGGCTGTGGCGCTGAAGTTGCCTGTGAATGTGGAGTTGGTGGCATGTGAAACCCGCCTGTGGAGCATTCATTTGTGTGGGATGCTCACCAAGCTTCATTTCAGTCGAAGGCACTCAAAGGGCACTAAGCATAGAGTGTGAAAACTGAGTTTCCTTGAGAGCTGCTTGGAAGCCTGATGGTGTGTGAAGTTAGTGAGCCAAATGGAGTTGTTCTCCCACAAGAACCACTCGGCTGATCCTTCTTCAATATGCCCTTCACCAACATGCAGTGTTTTCCTTGATTGAATTAGCTCTCACACCAATATTTGCGTCTAGTGCCTTTGCATTGAGGGCTATCTGAAAACAGCTGTGGCGCTGAAGTTGCCTGAGAATGTGGAGTTGGTGGCATGTGAAACCCGCATGTGGAGCATTCGTTTGTGTGGGATGCTCACCAAGCTTCATTTCAGTCCTAGGTACTCAAAGGGCACTAAGCATAGAGTGTGAAAACTGAGTTTTCTTGAGAGCTGCTTCGAAGCCTGATGGTGTGTGAAGTTAGTGAGCCAAATGGAGTTGTTCTCCCACAAGAACCACTCGGCTGATCCTTCTTCAATATGCC